>NC_143155.1:2442784-2600909 GCF_041381405.1 Jatropha curcas | reverse complement strand
TAATAGCTATAAAAACAATTTTCAAAATGCAGAACACAACCAAGGAAACCTTTTTTATGTGGCAGATCAGACTATGCTGCAACCACAGTGAATACTTAGTAACCTTGGCTCTGATACCAATTGTTGTGGAAATTGGGCTTTTTCCACCAAAAGCAATTTGTGAATTACTGTACTTACTAACTACACTAAGTAAATTCCCAGGTAAGTGGAGGAGTCACAAATGGTCTCACTTAAAACCCACTTGCCTAGACAGAATTTACCTAGAAGTAATTAATTAGACAATAACCACCAAAAATATTTTTACCCAACAATAGCTATTAAATAAATAAAGACAAAAGCAATAAATAAAAGAGAATACCAAAATTTAACGAGGTTCGGCCAATTTTGCCTACGTCCTCGGACACTACTAAATTTATATTTCACTAAAGAAATATACAAATTGAGAGAGGAGAGAAACTTGTCTAACCCACTTAAGAATTGGAAGACAAGTTTTGGAATGAATAAAACTTAAGGAGCTAAGCTCCTTTTATAGCCAAACAACTCCCTATTCCCTTCCCTTTCTTTCGATGTGGGATTTGCAAGCCACCTAACCAATACATACCACAAATCTCTAGGAGCACGAAAACTGCTTGCTAGAATTAAAAGAAAGAATACAAAATCACAATTTCAAAGGTTAAGATAAAAGACTAATTTCTTATATCCGTACGAATATAAGCTTTTGTTTGCTAGTTTACACTTTATAATTGAAATAAGCAATTACAATTATCCTTTATGTTTAACAAACTCCGAGATTCCTAAATTGTAGTCAAATTAACACTTATAAAGCAATTAAAAAAAAATTTCTGAAGCCGGAAGGCCATGTCCCCCTTCTCTCCATCCCTAGTTCTCTCAAGTACCAAATCTCCTAGCCATATTACTATCCATCCATGAATTGTGAATCCAACTTTCCCGTCCACACCTGCAGAAATGAGGCTCCTTGCGTATGATTTTTCTCAAGTATGGATGCAAAATACAAAGGGATCATTGGTTTAAGCGGTAGGTCATGGTTTAATTAGTGAGTCATAAAAATATTAATAATATATAACAATTAAATAATTATAATTTAAAATAATTATAATATAAAAAAAAAAAAAAAAAAAAAAAACTGGTCCTGGCCAATCAGGCCTTTGCGGATCAGCCTGCTGGACATCGGGACCATCGGTTCAATCCTAATAAACATTAAAATAACAAACTTTCATAGTTCTTTACCTGAAAA
The DNA here is from genome assembly GCF_041381405.1 of Jatropha curcas. Classification (NCBI taxonomy): domain Eukaryota; kingdom Viridiplantae; phylum Streptophyta; class Magnoliopsida; order Malpighiales; family Euphorbiaceae; genus Jatropha; species Jatropha curcas. The sequence goes on along the minus strand of NC_143155.1, from coordinate 2,599,654 downwards.
AAAAAAATCTATTACTGATCCCTTTAACTAGATTTATTTATCCTAATAAACATACTATTCAACTTTCAATTAAATTTATGTTTAATAAATAGGAAATTACTTGCCTAGACCGGGTCTATAGCTACGCTTATGGATCAAACCAATAATAGTAAGAATTCTTTAAAAAGTATTCCGACTTTATCCTTTTCTTTCCTAGTGTATAGTCAAAAATATTATTGTTTCAATCAGAAATCTTATTCTCGTTGGTTTAGTCCATGAGTGAGGTCATGGACTCGGTTTAGGTAAAATTTTCCTTACAATATTTTGAATATAAAAATATGCTGCCATTAAATTCACAAATCAAACAAACTATTTATTAGTTCCATCCATAAAATTTATTTTATTATACAAGAGGAGAGCCAAGCTCTAAGAAATTAAAAGCTAAGTTTAGGATAGGATACTCCCTTACGTCATGATTTAAACAGTGAAATAAACCAATAAGAAGACTACTAAGCACATGCGTACTAACATTATATTAAACATAGCAGGCTATTTGAGACATTTATTCTTTTTCATGCAAGTTCATATTTAATTAGTACAAGCAATAAAGCTTCTTTCTTATGAGTAGTAAGGCCAGAACCAGATGCCTCTTCCATATTAATGTCTGCCTCCTTCATATTGCCAGGTAACTTCCAATCAAAGCAAAACAAAAGGTTTGCAAGCGCAATCTCCACCAAAGACAATGCCATAGTCATACCAGGACAGCCTCTCCTGCCGCCACCAAATGGTAAAAATTCATAATGTTGCCCTTTAAAATCAATGGAGTTATCAATAAATCTCTCTGGAAAGAATTCTTCAGGATTTTTCCAAGTTTTTGGATCTCTTCCAATTGCCCATGCATTGACATGGACTCGAGTTTTGGGATAAATTTCATAGCCATTGATGCTAAATTGTGACATGGTTTCTCTTGTAATTAGTAGTGTTCCTGGTGGGTGCAATCTCAGTGTTTCCTTCACCACCATCTTTAGGTATTCAAGCTTGTTAATATCTCTTTCAGATACTTTTGTTTTGTCTCCAATTAATCGTCTGATTTCTTCTTGTGCTTTTCTCATAACTCGAGGATTTCTGACAAGTTCTGCCATAGCCCAGACTAATACTATTGCTCCAGTGTCCACTCCACCTAGGAATATATTCTGATATACATGTGTACATATTTCATTGAAATATTTAACAGTGTCAAAAATTGAAGTCGGAACTAAGGATTGCTCATGAATTCTAAAATTTTTTTATCAGAAATTATCAGTGAGAGTTAATTGTAAATTAATTGATTTGTTAGATTGTAAATGCTTTGATTCAACAATGAAATATAGTTTTACTCTTTTTTCATTGGCTTGGGCTATGAGTAAACCCATGGACTTAGTCTAGACAAATCAATTCAATTATTTCATAACTAGCAAACAAAAGAAGAAAAAGAATTAAAGAACGAAGAGATTAACGTCTTGTTTGAACCATACAATATTGTGGAATTTGAAGAGAGCATTATTGTTATCACAGAGAATAGCTATTCATCATTTTGATTCAAATTTAAACTTGGAATAACTATTTTAACCAATAGCAAATTTATAATGTTAAATTTTAGTTGAATGTTTAATCATAAAATAATTCATTATATGTAATAGATATTTTTCAAATTTATAAAAAACAATATTTGATGAAAAAACAATATTGACTAACTATTCTATTTCTTTTTAATTTAATTCACTAACCAAACAAAGTTTTTAAGAATCAATAGGAATATTACCATGATAATTGCTTTGATGTGACTTTTAGAGAATTGAATTCCTTCAGATTCAGTTTGATATCTCTCCAAATCCAACAAAACATCGACAATATCTTGATGTCCATGCTTCTCTTTTCCCTTTTGGATATGATCCTCAATAATCTTCTGGTAGAATTCATCAAGTTCTTGAAAGCTTCTTTCCAGTTTTGAATGGAGACCTGTAACCCTATCAACAATCCAACCCACATAAGGAAAAAAGTCAGATGCAGAAAAACCCCCTAACTTGGCAAAAGCTTCATGAATCACTTCTTGAAACCTTTCCTGGGTAAATCCTCTTGCTGCAAAACTATTCCCAAAAGCTACTCTACAAGTAACATTTGCAGTAAGAGACATAATTTTTTCACTAAGATCCACAGGAGAAGAAGAAGAAGAAGATTTTAAAATCGAATCTATGAAAAGACCCACTTCTTCTTCTCTAACGGATTGAAACGATTGAACTCTTTTAGCACTAAAAAGTTCAAGAACACAAATCTTTTTTATTTCTCTCCAGTAATCTCCATAAGGTGTAAAAGCTATATCAAGATAGTTGTAAGATAGTCTTCCAGTACCAGCCAAGCGAGGTCTACTACAACTACTGAGGTCATTTATTTTGATAAGCTCTTTTGCTGCTTCTGCAGAGGAGATAATAAGTGTAGGAACTTGACCAAACTGGAGAAGCATGACAGGACCATATTTCTTGGACAGTTGCCATAAAGAGTAATGAGGTAAGGTCCCAAGTTGGTGTAAATTTCCTATTATAGGAAGTCTAGGAGGACCTGGTGGAAGGTGCTTGCTATTTAGTTTCTTTCTCAAAAGAAAAATGAAGGGTAAGAGAAGAAGAAGAAGAGATAACCACATATGTAGATGAAAAGAAGCCATTTTTTGTCTGTGTTGGAAGAGCATATATTCGAAGCAGAGGAGACTACTATATATAGGAGAAAAAACTGTCACACCAAACCCCAATACTATTTTTTATTCTTTTTGTGTTGTCGAGTGACCACTTAAATGGGACCCACATGTGTGAAAGTAAGAAAAAAAATAGGCGCCGCTAGTTCAACAGTGATGGTTTTGAATTGCTGCACATGGGCGGTGCAACTTGAAAGAGTTGTACACGGCATTCCTACGCGTTAACCTGCCTATAAATAGAGGCAGAGGCAGAACGCACAACACACACGCAGAAAGAGAAAATGTAGCAAGAGAGTGTTAGCATTTTAGGAAGGGCTTCCTAAAACGAGGGAGAGAAAAATAGTGAGGATTATTTTGGAGTGTTTTTGGGAAACACTTTGTGTGCCACTATTTTTGTATTACTCTCTTTGTACCTACTATTTGTTTAATAGTGGAAGAATGATTCGGAGTTTGTCCCGTGGACGTAGCCCTAAACAGTTAAGGGTGAACCACGTAAATTTCTGTGTGTCTCATTTCTATTTTTCCGCTGCGTTAATTATTTTCTCTTAATTGGTTGAAAGGGCCCAATAAGTGGTATCAAAACTGATGCCCAACAAATTGGTATCAGAGTCTATATCCTAACAAGTGGTATCAGAGCCGAAGGTTTCGACAGGTCCAACTGGTCAGATAGCGGTACCGGATCCGTGGATATATTTTGAAAATAAAGATACCATGATGAAGAGAAAATTACAACGAGTCCATTGGTGTTGTCCGCTCGGAAAGACGTTGCAGAATTGACTTAGTGATGAATAGTAAAATAGTAACTTGTGGTTGATGGTGAATAGTTACTATTGGCGTTACTATTGGCCTTACTGTTGCAGAGTCCGTTTCAAGTAAGCCCAGCACTATTCACGCATAGTACTATTGACGTGTACAGTTACTATTCATGCATACAGTTACTATTCGAGTATACTGTTACTATTCATGGTCACTATTCACGTATACTACTGTTCACGTATACGATTTATGTTGGTGATGATATTCTGCACAAGTCAAAATGGACAAGCAAAATGATCAGTCTGAATAGCGCGTATTACTATATATGGAGAAATGAGAGATCTCCTTAAGGTAATTAAAATGCATTTGTCTGTGTTTAGTTGAACTAAACCAGATGACAAGACTGATGAGGAATGGGCTTTTGAGCATGCGTCCAAATCTCAGTTGGCAGATTTGATGATGAAGGTTTCTGTAGCACCTTCAGATATGGTCAGTTGAAGCTCACAAACGGTTCATTTGTGGTAGCTAAAGACCGAAAGCTGTACGTGATGCATGCGAAACTCTCCCAAGACACTTTGAGTGTAGCGGAGAATGACAGTACAGTTGACTTATGGCATAAAACGACTACGCCACATGAGTAAGAAAACTCTGGCAAGAAAGAATGTACTACCTGGATTGGATGAAGTTCACCTAGATAAGTGTCTTGATTGTATGGCATGAAAGCTAAACAGAGTAGCTTTCAAGATTATCCCTCCTTCTAGAATGAAGAATCTATTAAATCTGATTCATTCAGATTTGTGTGGACCATTGACGTTGTCATATGGTAGAAATCGATATTTTGTGATATTTATCGATGACCATTCTAGGAAGACCTGGGTATACACATTGAAGTCTTCAAAACCTGGTTCAGAGACAGACAGGCAAGAAGCTGAAGTGTATCAGGACAGATAATGTGGACAATACACTGGGCCATTTGATGTTTTCTGCAAAGAGCATGGCATTCGACATCAAACGACACCTTCCAAGACGCCGCAACTGAATAATTTGGTTGAGAGGATGAACAGAACTTTGATGGAGAGAGTCAGATGTTTACTCTCACATGCAAAGTTGTCTAAAATTTGGGGTGAAGCATTACTCACAGTAGTTCGCCGTTCACTCTGTTTCCCTCTACAGTATGATACTCCAGAGTGAGTGTGGTTAGGAAAGGATGTTTCCTATGATCATTTGCGGGTGTTTGGTTGCAAAGCCTTCGTGATGTCAAGACTAGACAGTGTGTATTCATTGGCTATAGCCAAGACCAATTTGGCTATAAGTTTTATGACCCAATCCAGAAGACGATTATAAGAAATCGTGATGCTGTATTTGTTGAAGATCAGACTATTGAAGATATTAAAGCAGAGTGCCAATAGATCTGATGAAGACTCAACAGAAATACAGAGAGTACCTCCAATAGAATGCAGACAAATTGGAGATGAAGAAAATGTTCCACAAGAACAAGTGCCAGAGTTAGAAAATCCAGAAGTTCCTAATGAAAATGAACCAGATGAAGATTGTGGTGTTCATGTTCAGCCACCAGCTCCAGAAGGTTCTCAAACATTAAGAAGATCTAGTACAGTCTGACAACCATCTACTAGATATCCAGTCAATGAGTATGTACTGACGACTGACGGGGGAGAACCTGAAAGCTTTGAAGAAGCTATAGAAAATGAACACAAGAGGAACTGGATTGAAGCCATGCAAGATGAAATGAAGTCCTTGCATGAGGATGAAACATTTGAGCTGGTGAAGTTGCCTAAAGGCAAGAAGGCTTTGAAGAACAAGTGGGTGTTCAGTATCAAGCAGGAAGAACACAGCTCCCAACCACAATTCAAAGCTAGACTGGTTGTGAAAATGACATCCATTCGGACAGTGCTCGGAATGGCCACCAATTTTGAACTGGAAATCGAGTAAATGGATGGAAAGACTACCTTCCTAAATGGAGATTTGGAAGAAGAAATATACATGGAGCTGCCAGAGGATTTCGTAGAAAAAGAGGATTGTGTTTGCAAACTGAAGAAGAGCTTGTACGGCTTGAAGCAGGCACTGAGACAGTGGTACAAGAAATTTGAGTCTATTATGGGGGAGCATGGCTACAGAAAGACTACTTCAGATCACTGTGTTTTTATTCTCTGATGATGACTACATTGTTTTTGCTCTATGTGGTTGATATGGTGACTGTTGGTCAGAATTCTAGCTTGAAGAAACAGCTAAGTAACTCTTTTGCTATGAAAGACTTGGGACCAGCAAAGCAGATTCTTGGCATGATGATTACAAGGAATCAAAGAGCCAAGAAATTATGGTTGTCACAGGTGAAGTACATTGAGAAAGTACTTCAACGGTTTAGAATGGAGAATGCTAAAGCGGTTAGTTGTCCTCTTACTAATCACTTTAAACTGAGTTCTAAACAGTGCCCTTCTACGGATGGAGAGAAGGAAGAAATGAAAAAGATCTGCAGGTAGTGCCTTGTGTCGAAAGTCTTCCCGACAAAAGGAGATCGGGCGGCGTGTCCCGCAAAGTTGTAGCGGCGGTACAAGATGGTGAGCAGATCTAATAGATTATAGCTGCAGGGGGAGCCGTGTCGTGACAGTCAAAGCTCAATTCACCTTGGAAAGAATTCCTCCTTCCATTCTATCACTAGATCAGGGATGTGTTGGAGATGAAGCTGTTACAGCTTGAGAAGATCCATACAGGAGAAAATGGATCAGTCATGTTGACGAAGATTCTTTCAAAGGAAAAGTTTGAATACTGTCGGATAGCTGCAGGGATGATGGAGAATATGGCTAATGTTCCAACTTAAGTGTGCAGGGGGAGAATTGTTGTGGTGTGCCCACTTAAATGGGACCCACATGTGTGAAAGTAAGAAAAAAAAAATAGGAGCAGCTAGTTCAACAGTGATGGTTTTGAATTGCTGCACATGGGCGGTGCAACTTGAAAGAGTTGTACACGGCATTCCTACGCGTTAACCTGCCTATAAATAGAGGCAGAGGCAGAACGCACAACACACACGCAGAAAGAGAAAATGTAGCAAGAGAGTGTTAGCGTTTTAGGAAGGGCTTCCTAAAACGAGGGAGAGAAAAATAGTGAGGATTATTTTGGAGTGTTTTTGGGAAACACTTTGTGTGCCACTATTTTTGTATTACTCTCTTTGTACCTACTATTTGTTTAATAGTGGAAGAATGATTCGGAGTTTGTCCCGTGGACGTAGCCCTAAACAGTTAACGGTGAACCACGTAAATTTCTGTGTGTCCCATTTCTATTTTTCCGCTGCCGTAATTATTTTCTCTTAATTGGTTGAAAGGGCCCAATAAGTGGTATCAGAACTGATGCCCAACAAATTGGTATCAGAGTCGATATCCTAACATTTTGTAAACAGGTTAAACGAGGGAAAGTTTTATTAAACTAAGTACGATTAACTTAAAAAAATAGATTTAAAAACTCGTTAATAGATTTAATAAACTAGCTTCATAATTTAATAGATGAAGATCAATATTATTAAAGATTTCAAATGAGGTATTCGTGGACCTGAATATCAAGCAGTTGATTTGCACTCCTAGTATATATATCCAAATCTTATTACTGAGTACCGCCCAAACCGGCGTGAGTTTAGTCACAGTTAAGTGTTTAGTGGGGATTGAACTCGAGAGTTCTTCCACTAAAAATAGTAGAAAAATAGTAGGCTACGTTCACGGGACCAATTCCGAATATTTCTTTTACTAAAAATAGTAGGCTTACAAAGAGAATAATATAAAACTAGTAGCACTCAAAAAGTTTTTCCAAAAAAAAATACCCTAAATTATCTTCATTATTTTCTCTACCCTTGTAACACCCCTTCCCGGTCCACCTGTTAACCCGAATGAACCGAGTCGAGACGCTACAATCTGGTTGAACTTATATCCTGTCATGCTGATATCATACTGTATGCAAAATATGAATATAAACACTCCCAATTACACTCTAAACTTCCAACATCTCCAAGAATCATCATAACACAATAACCCTTTATATATATCTTTACATAATTGTATAAATCCTCAAAAGCATTTAATATCTAGCAATTAATTTCATTCAGAATCTATATCAAGTTTTCATGACCTAATCATACCAACTATAGTAAACTATTTCATCTTCAATCATTTCATAAATATTATTCTTATCTCCAACTACTTACACCAAAATAATTACATGTTTCACTTATATTTACAATCACATAAGCTCTAACAATAAAAGAATTATACATGCCATAAATCTTAATACATGCCATAATTCTTAATTCTACATCTCTCAATCTACTATGACCAAATTAAGCACTTCTGCTTTGATAGTACTCCTCAAGTCTTCAAGTAGCAACCACGATCTTCAACCCGCGCGTGATGAAAATCGACGCGCTGAGTATAAAACTCAGTGGTGCTCATAATTCACATGCTTAACAAAGTGTGATGACAACTAACTGAAAACCCAAATTTGCATAAAAGCATTGAAAATCATAGCTTTAGTAAATTTCAACACAAATGTATCTTTATAGCAAAGAATAAACTTCTAATTCACACCATAATCACATAACTCCTTTAGTTCTAATTATCTCATAATTCCTTTACATGAACCTTTAATCACGTATTATGATACTATCATGATCTTACCTGCTGTTCATTGTGTTGTATGAATGAAATCAATAAACAAGGAAGAATACATAACAGTATATGTTCATTGTCTTACTTGCTATTCATTATGCTGTATGACTTATGCACTTTTAGTCACATCATATAAATTACGATTAATAACATCTCATGACTGTATGGCTCTTTACAGAATCAATAATTAAACGTGTAAGCATATATAGCATTATACTTTCATGATCTTACCTGATGTTCTTTATGTTGTATGAATTCTGCAACTTTGATTAAACTCAGTGAATATCACAATGAATAAAGAAACATAGAAACATATAAGCACATACATATGTAGAAATAAACATGTACTTACATATGGAATGTAAGCACACATATCATGATATTTTCATTTTACCTTGATGATCTTTCTTGCTGTATAGTATACTGTATGATTCATGCAATGTTATGTCAAGATATCTGTATGGCTCCATAAGGTTATAGTGAAACCGAAGTGATAAGAAAAATTGTATGAAACTGGATGAAAATGTATGCTATAGGCGATAGGCCCCGAACCGGATTCGCCTATGCCAATATTGTCCGTTTTGGTGCCCCTAACCGGATTTGCACCGCACGGTTTAATCATATCCACTCAACGGCCTGTAGCCGGAGTTCCAAACTGTATGGGGCGCAGATCTGCTATTCTATGTCGCGACATAGCCTTATCTACATGGTTTCTACCTAACCTCAATGGAGCTTAAGATTAGCATGTCAACAATGTAACACAATAGCACATAAATGGTTTCACAACGTCATAGTTCATCATATTAATTTGATTTCACACCATATAAATGCTTACATGTTGTTTTAATCCATGTTCTTATATTATATTTTTGTTTTACAATGATTGGATGCATGCATGTTGAGCAAAGGAATGTAATTGTATAGAAAATGAAGTCCAAAATGCATGAAAACACAAGTCGCGAGCGCGCAGGAAAAAGTCGCGAGCGCGAGATGCTTCCCAGAGAGAAGTCGCGAGCGCGTCTTCAAACCTCGCGAGCGCGAGAAGTGCAATCGAGAGTCAGAGAGGTTTCTGGCTCAAGTCGCGACCGCGCAGCACAAGTCGCGAGCGCGAGATGAAGTCGCGAGCGCGCTTGTGGAGTTCGCGAGCGCGAGATGTGCCATTTGAGAGTCAGAGAGTTTTTGGCCAAAGTCGCGACCGCGCATGTGAAAGTCGCGAGCGCGACTTGCTTTCCAGACCGCGCGGGCGCGCAACGTGTTTCCAGATTGTGCAGTCTGTGTTCTTTTGGCCATAACTCTCAATATACAACTTCAAATTGAGTGATTCAAAAGCCCACGTAAAGATAACACATAGAGGAACAAATAACTCTTCTATGACAATTCCTAGTTCCATCATTTACTGGGGTCAAAATCAAGATGAAGTTGCTGGTAAAATTTCCAGCAAACTCTGGTTCATAAACTCATTCCATCCCCTGTTTTCACATCATTTTCAATCCTCTCACTCCACAATAAGCAACATATGATCTCATGAGCAACACTCCACACAATTTTTCATGCAAAGAACATGGGAAATAACAAAAGATATCAAACCTTGTTTTCAAAAAGCTGGGATTCTGTTTTAGCTTCTCTTTTCTGCTACTTTTGAACTTTCTTCTCCTATACACAAGAATTCTCATAATTCATCTCCAATATAACAGAATTAAAGAGTGAATAACATAAAACTTCAAGGAATTCTACTTACTTGGAGTTGACTTAATGCTTAACTACGTTGAAAATTGAAAGGAAAAGGGCGGGACAAGTAAGAAGAGAATGATAAACATGAAAATAGGAAAGTGAACTGATAAGAACGGGTAGTCTCTAGAAGAAATGATTTGGCTGTGTAACATATCTAATTGGTACCTCAAGTGTACAAAGGCTACAACTTCATACCCAAGCTGTATGTTTTGATGCAAGCAAGTCCAAACTTTACATTCACATAAGTCCACTTATACTCTCATTCTACCCCAACAAGGTTTGATTCAACCCAACTCAACTTACCTCTATGAAATGACTCAACTCAACTCACTAGGATGTTACAACCCTAGTTTTAGAACCCTTTCTAAAACTGAAACTCTCTAAATCTCTCTTTTTTTCATTTGTTCTGCTTGTGTGTTGATGAAGTGAATTAACTCATATTTATAGGAGAATTGGACGCGTGATTCGAAAAATAAATTGAGATCCACCGAAAGAATTTTCTTCTCTTCTTTTATTTTCAAGCTGTTTGGGTTCCACACGTCGGAGTGACCTACCACGTTTTCTTTTTTTCCTTTTTTTATTTCAAATGTGGGTTCCACTGAGTGGGCACCTCACAACAAATAACAATAATTATAATAAAATAATAATCTCAATACTACAAGGATATAAAAATATTAAACATTTATGAATTTTGGATATAGTTAAAAGCACAGTCAACTCACGTTTCCAATAATTACTTGGAATATTTTATTTTGCCCATACATTTTATAATTGAACTATTGTATAAGAAGGCTAAATAAAATATAACAATTAACAAGCTACGATAATTAAAACACTTAAGAGTTGTAGCCATCATAAAATGACTAATAATTATCTTTGTCTAATGGGTCAAATTTAGACCAAAGATTTAATTGAAGATGAAATATCATTCTCATAAATATTGTTTCTTTTCTTAATAAGAGTGTACCACTTACGAGATGACTAAGACAAGAACAACTGAAAGAAGGACCAAATAAAATATATTATTACGACGAATAAGCATAATAATTAAATATATTTAAGGTTTGACTGGTTCATAAAACCAAATAAAATAAAATAACTTCATGGACACTGTAGAAAGTATTTAAACGTGCAACCATTACACACCAAATTATATGCAATAATATAAAAAGAATATTAAGGATTACCTTTCAAACTTAAACAAATTAAAATATATCAATCCTAACTTTGATTGTCACAAATTATAAATTATCCTCTCTTTAAGGGATTTGATCAAGAGAGCCATGGAATAAAATTCAAAATAATAGAACAAAATCATGCAGATAACGTGTTATAAAATAATAGATAAATAGGGAGAGGAATAAAGAGAGAAATACGCGAGTGTCATTATTATTAATGAGAATTCATATATATATATATATATATATATATATATATATATATATATATATGTACATAAGTGGAATCCTAATAGAGTCTACAGAAATTAAAAAGATAGAGTTCACAAGAATTAAGAATACAGACTTCTAACCTACATAAGATATCCACTAATTTCATAACATATATGTATTTATTTATAAAAGCGTCATTTTTGTAACACTTGTAAATTTGCAAAACATGCAGTATAACTTTAATCTGTTTAACATGAGAAATACATGAATTTCATATCAATTTTAAAATGTTCAAATTAATATATATTTATGAACTCAAAATCATTGGTCAAGGTAAAGAGAATATAATATACTTTATATAATTTTTCTTTATTTCATATTTAAATTAATTTTTTTAATAAATTATATAGCCCAATCTCAACTATATTCTTGAATGTTTATAAATACAATGAAGAATCAGCAACTAAATTAACCCAAAATATTAAACTCGATCTTTTTAATTATTTTTAAATAAGTGAGAGGGGATAAATTGACCCAAAACCGTAAATTCAAACTTCTTAATCATTTTAAATCAGTTTAGGGTTTAAATTGATTGAAAAGGTTAAATCAAACCTTTTTTATCCTACTAAACAAGTTCACGTGCTAAATTGATTTTTATTCCTTTTCTTTTTAGCACGCAGAGGTGATTGCCTTTTTGGTTAGTTTGTAGTTTTTCTTTTGAAAATGGTGTTTAATTTAACTTGTAAGTTAGTGAATTTTATTTTTAAGTAGAAATTCATAAGTAGATTTTTTATTTTTTTTTTTTTTTTTTTTTTTGGAAGAAGGAAGAGATAGATTTCATTAATGAGTAATATCTAAAACAAGAAGAGCTTAAGGAAGTTGAAACCAAATATGAAAATCAGCATGTGAATAATTTGGCTTACAATACCAGCGTTTTATTTGGATTACAATTTTTTATTTATTAAATAAATATTTTTTTATCAAATAAAAGATTATATTATTTCATTAATATTTAAAAGGAGTAATCACCTTATAGTTTTTAGATTTTGCTCAATTGTACTAATACAGACTTCAATTTTTTTAATTATACTATTTAGTCTGTATATTGTAAGATTCAACTGTTGGCTCCCGTTGAGTGATTTTAAATGATTGACAGTGCCTCTAAAAGTAATTGTTGTGTTGTTATCCTTAATAACTTTGTGAAATTTACATTAGTAAGGACCTCAATTTTCAAATTTTTAAAATGTCGATTTTTTTTTTTTTTTTTTGAGAAAAATCAAATTACAAATTTTATTAAGAGAAAACTGTATAAGGATATGGGATACGAATCAATATGTTTTTATATTTTGATATAGGAAGTTTAATAATAAACTACGTATACAAAGAATAAAAGAACACAATCTTGATTTGTGTCATAGGCGATCTCTTGCTCCACTTGGTGGCTATTCATGATCATTATTCGACTCTATAGTCTTTCCACAAGTACGATATAATTACCTTCAAATTTCTTCCTTCTATTGAAGAGAAGATTTGCACTTTTTCCTGCATAACTATCCAAATAACTAAAGACCCTAAACAAAATCACCATAATTATGATAATAATAATTCAGAACTAGATTTCAGAATAAAATCTCAAGATATAAGCAACAATAAATCTCAATATTTGAGCAACAATAACTCAGATATATATACAGATCTGATGATTATTCGCAGAAAAAAAGAACAAAGGAAAAAGGTGACCACCGGTGAGCCGCCCGTGGAAAAAAGAAAAAACAGTTTTTAGGATTTTAAGTTTTTGGAGAAAGAGAGAGCAGCACACTAAATAAGAAGTCTTAAATAAAAGAAAAAAATCCAAAATTTGTTTTTAAAAAAAGGGAAAAATAGAATGCTAAATCGTAGAGTGCCACATCAATATTTTTAATATATATTTTACTAGATAGATTGTAGAGTGGATTTGCTCTTCAGATGTATGTATATATGAGCTTCCCTCAATAATTTCCTAACACATGTTGATTTTGTGTACAAAAGAAATTGCAGTCACATACCATATGTTCCAATATATTTTGCTAAAAAATTGGTCATAAAAAATTATTTTATTAATCGTCCTTGTCACTCATTCATTTATATATATATAATCATAAAGAAGTTGAATTTACATAGATAATATTTTAATGATAGAATATTTTAATTTGTGTTACCTTTCTTTATCTCTATGTGGACCCATAACTATATTTAATCACAAGTGATGAGGTTTATTGATTTATGAATTAAGTAATAACTGCAAACATGATTATCATAGGTTGCATTTAGTGATATTTGACATTTCATTACAGTTCTTAAAACCGAACACGATTCATCAATTCAATGGATCTAATAAAAAACAATCACAATTCGAATTAAAAACAAAACATATTAACATGAAAAACATGGTTATCATATCTTACATTTGGTGATATTCGAAACCTAATCATGATTTTTAAAATCGAACGGGATTGATCAATTCAATGGATTTAATCCAAAACCGATCATAATTCTAGTTCAAGTTAGTTATTTTCAAAGTTAGCCAAACTCGGTCGTTGATTAAATAAATTGACTGGATTTTCCTGTGACCAGGTAAATTTGGCTGATTTAACCAGTTTAATATTTGTAATATATTGTCTCTCCATATATATCTATCATTGAAATATTTTATTTAAGTCCAAGTTTTTATGATTATATATATATATATATATATATATATATATATATATATAATCATAAAAACTTGGACTTAAATAAAATATTTCAATGATAGATATATATGGAGAGACTCTTTAATGAGTCACCTTTCTTTGAGTGTCTATACATGCATGTATCAATATTTTCGACCCTAGCTCCTTTGTTTTCACCCTTTTGTGTTTTTTCCGTTTAAAATGTGATTCCCTTATCCATTAAAATATTTACAAGTGATAAGCTTTCTCGATTTATATAATCATACAGATATATCAATCTTCGACAGATTAAGTAATAACTGTAAATTTAATGAAATAAAAAATAAAAAATGATTATCATACATTGCATTATATAAAAATTAAAAAAAAAATTTATTTAAACTGAACAACTGAATCAAATCATTAGCTCCCGTGCTTCTCCTCAGACATAACGAGGAATATTTGAGTTATGTGGACCATTAAATGAACATGGCCCGAATATCTCGTGGTTACCAAAAAAACTGAATTAAACCATTAATTTTATTAAAGTTAATTTACTTTGTATTTTTAGTTTATCATTATTTATTTGTGTCTGATGATTGAAAAGTAAATATATAGTATTCTGAATTTTTGTTTTTAAAACTTTGGTACATAAAAATAGACAAAAAAAAATAGTTTACATTTATGAGTACAATAGTATTTTTGTACTATAATATGTTAATTTTTCAATTGTAATATTCAGAATTATGCATTTTTTAGAGAATCAATAAAAATTAAATTTGTTAACTATTTAAAGGTCCTTATTAGAATTAAGAAATAATATATACGAATAATTTATTAACTCATAGTGGTAGATGGCCTATCTTTTCTGTTAAATAGGTCTAGAAAACAATTTAATTTTTGTAAATTAAAGAAAATGCCCTTGGGTAGGTCCATTATCTTTTCACTTTTGACCAGCAATAGTAGAAGAAAGCATAATAATGACTTTCATTTGCATTGTAAAAACAGTTAAGGTTTTAAGCCGAATGGGATAACTGAGTACCAATCAGCATTTGCGGGATTAATCACTATAATTTAAGTTATGGGTTTGATTCTGTGCAACGCAAACTCTCTCCGGGCTAATTACTCCTTTTGCCTCCAAAAGCGAGTGAGGACTAGTTAAACTTGTAGACCGTTAAAACGGATACGAGACTTAATACCTCATATTAAAAAGAAAACAGTTAAGGTTTTTTAAAAGTTATTTAAATATTTCGTACCAAGTATCAAAGTTTATCAACTATAGAAATAAATGCGCTATATAAACTCCTAATTATTGGATTCATTAACGGCTAAAATTAAAAAAATCATACAGAAAAATAGAGATTGTATGAACATTTTACAGAGAAAAGAGATTGATTGTATGACATCCCAGTTTTAGGGCACAACATCTTAGGCGAATCCCACATCGGCTACGCACAAGGTGGAAGTCCTATACATAAAGGGTGGCAATCTTGAACTGGTGTGACGCGTTTTGGGCTGGCAGAGCGGAGGTTTCCCTGGCCCAGAAACAAAACCGTGAGGGTTCAGGCCAGGTTTGGCACCCAAAGCGGACAATATCACACTAGGGCTTACAGATTGAATTAAAAATACTATTTTTAAAAGGATTGCAATTGTGACAGAAACACTAAGAGTACTTTGAAAAGAAAATATAATGAACTGAAAAGAAATTGAAATTGAAATTGCTTAAAGTTTTGTTGTAGTTGAACTAATTTAGTTTGATTGATTGCTTATTTGGAGTTGATTTTTTGGATTCATTTTCTGTATTTAAACTTGGCTTTTATAGAGAATCAGGCGCTTATCCATTCATAGAATTTATAGATCTAAATATTTTATATTAAAATAAAATTACTGAAGTAATTCTTGTATAGATCAATTATACTTTTAATTATTAAATTTAATAAATTGCAAAACTCAAATAAATTCTATAACAAAACGATTATTCTAACTTAATAAAATTATTAACAATAATAAATAAAATAGTATGAAATAAATATATAGGTTTGTTTTCTATTAAATTATATTACTAAAATATTATTTTACTGAATAAATCAAAAGAAATATTTTACTTAACAAAATCTTTATCAATTTCAGCCTATTTTAATATCTTTATCCATTTTACTTTAATTTTAACTTTTCATAGCAATAGCACTTTCAATTGCAAATTAAGGATGAAAATTATAAGTAATAAATTTTTCCACGGACCCGCTCCGACCACAGGTTAATTAAACTTAACAAAATCAACTCTCTCTGTCACTCAAAACATACCGTTTTTCACTTTTGCCGAAGATATATTCCTTCGTTAGGCTTTATTTATTTCTGTAAAATAACTTATATAAAAATATGTTTTAAAATTTTTTATTATTTGAAGCATTTTGAAAAAATAAGTCAGTGAAAAATATTTTTCTAGTAAAAAAAAATGGGAAGTCAATTTCCTTAAAAAAAAAAAGTCATTGTTAAGAAAAATGACTTCCCATTTTTAAGAAAGTAATAATTTTTCAGCCATTGACAAACTTATTATAACTTTATAATTCTATATTTTTTAATTTATTATTCATCAGTTACCATTCACCACTAACCACCGGTAGAGGCTACCACCACGGCTCACCTGTGACTTTCATAATTTTTTTTTTTTGCATGCTTCTCGTATTTAAAAATAAAAATATTAAAATATAACATTTCAATTATTATTAATATTTTTATGGTCTTATGAATTAAAATTTTTAATATGTTTAACTAATTTTTAATATTACAATCAAATAATGGAAAATAAATTATTTAAAAAAATATTTTCCAAAAGTTAAGTTATTTTCTGAACACAAATAGAAAACATATTATCCTTAAGTTATTCTGATTTTATGGGTGATTCATGATTTCTCTCTCCCTCAATGCTGCCTATTTTTTAGAGAATGAAGAGAAAGTGGAGTGACAAGGGCAATTTAGTCTATGTATAATAAAATGAATTTAATTGCTCTAGCAATAACAAAACTTGCTATGTCATTAGCGCTTAAATAAATTGTATTGAATAAATTAAAATTAAAACATTAATGTGGTGTTAGGCAAATTACACCACCGTTGTGCGAAACCTGATCCGATCCAATCCGACTGAAAATATAAAGATATAATGGATCTTTCGATTTGAGTCAAATCAGGTAATTTGAGGAATATATATTCGGTTCGGATGGATCAGTTAAATATCTTATTTAACTTGACTCGACCTAGGTAATGAAGATATCAATTTTTTTTTTTTCCTCACGTACGTGACTCACATTCAGTTTAGCCTCTCCTTTCTTTCTTTTTCTGCTCGTAAAATTATGATTTTTGTGATTAGTATGGTTTGATTGTATTATGATTTTTTTTTATGAATATTTGATATTGATTATAGTTTAATTATTGTTTTATGATTTTTTGATTATGGATGTTTGAGATTATTTTTTAAAAATTTTTTTCAATTGCGTAGAATCCAAAAAGTATTATCCGGTCCATCCCATAAAAATTTGATTGTAACAGCCATATAAAATAGTATTCGGCTCATAATTAAAATAAAAAATATTTAATTAAAAATTAGATTAAATAGGCCCCAGATAACTTTATCCGGTTATTCGCATGTACCCGAATTTTTAAAAGGATCGATTTGGTGCAGCCATCCCATACTTCAGGTGTCGGGTATTTCAGATCGGGTTATGCCCCGACCCGCCCGTTGCTCACCGTACAATTTAATCCTTCTTCAATGATGAAATCGGGACATGAGGACGTGGACTCTTTTACTGCACTGACTTTCGCGAACTCGCTACTTTCACCGTCTACTGACGTTTAACACTGCCGCAGTGCCTTCCGTCTGTAGTGGCGGAGCTACTACAACAAACTACTTGAGGGTTCCTCTACACTTCCTCCACTTCCACCACTGAGGTTTGATCCTTCTCTATCATTTTCTCTGTTTTTTTTGTTCTCTTTTAATATATGAACTAGAAAGAGACCCATCTATTGTTTTTCTGCCCAAAACCCTAACCTAACATAAGAACTCATAATTTTTGCATTTGTATTTCATTCTATTCTATTTTCACAGTAATTATTTATTTATTTGCTAACTATATGAATCTGAGAGAAAAATTCCCCCAACTTTCTTATCAATTTTTATTTTTTATTGTTCAATTTGTTAATTCTATTTTGATCTGTTGCTTTAACTGCATTTAAAAGCCTACAATTCTTCACTCTGCAATAAATTAACTTGCCTCATAAATTTGATGAGCATGATCTTTCATTCTGCAAAATCTTAATCTGGGTTTCAAGTTGGTCAACCCCTAAACTGCCTCCTCTGGGTTTCAAAAGCCAAAAGGGTATTTGATAGTGATATTTTTACCAACTTTTATATCGTTAAGTCACAGAATAATGCATTATATTTCTATTTGACAGATTTTCTTCATGTCTGTAATGCAAAATTGTGGAGTGTGGACCAGTTAGCCTCATCCTTCCTTTCTATTGGTCCCTGAGATTTCTATGCCAATCGACAGGGTTGCACCAGACGATTTAAACATTGAAAGTTCAAGATAGTTTGAAAGGTTCTGAAAAAATATGGGGAGTGAAGATAGAACTCTAGTTGAAATATTAGAAGAGAATAACCCTATTGATCTTGCCAAATACATAAATTATGTCAGTGCTCCACAGGCTGGCGGCATAGCAACATTTGCAGGCACGACGCGTGATACCTTTGAAGGGAAAATAGTTGTGGAGCTAAGATATGAAGCATATGTACCAATGGCGATCCGTGAGATCAAATCCATTTGTTCCTCTGCTAGATTATCCTGGAATATCCACTCTATTGCAGTTGCTCACCGTCTAGGCTCAGTTCCAGTTGGAGAAACTAGTGTCTTTGTTGCAGTATCAGCTGTTCATCGCGCTGATGCTTTGGATGCTTGTAAGTTTGTTATTGATGACTTAAAAGCATCTGTTCCAATATGGAAGAAAGAGGTTTATTCAAATGGAGAGATTTGGAAGGAAAATTCAGAGTTTATGGAGAGGAGGCAAGAGATGGGAAAGACAGTTCAGGGTTTCTGCAGGAAAAAAGTAGAGGTCAACAACACACATGGTGCAAAGGGCTGCTGTGGAGGGAAGGTCAAACTGAATGAAGAAGTTACAAAGGTTACAGAGGATGGAGAGATTCAAGAAACATGAATAAGAGAGAAAAAAAAAAATGTAGAGAATGTGTTTCCAGCAAATAAAAAGACAATGAGAACCTGTTTGTTTTGTACCAGTAGACAATAAAATTTTGCACTTGAAGGTGTATACTTATGTACCACTATTAATAAACTTGATGCTAAGACGTTACTTTGCCAGTTTAAGTAAATTTAATTATTCCGATTGTTATCTGTTCTTATTGTGGTAAAAAAACAAGCTTCGATTAATTTAATCAGCTGGCAAAGCCGCTAAACTTTTCCAAGTAAAAAAAAATAAAGGAACAACAACAAACATTAAATTAAAAAACTACAGCAGAACATTAACAAGGTTAGAAAGAATTGAGGTAAAAATGATCAACGGGTTAACTATATATATGGGAAAATCAACTTCAAAGCAAACGATAGCATTTCTCACACAGCTTCACAACTCCTCTACCAAAAGGAGTAAAAGGATTAACAAGAATAACTACAGATCATAACAGAAGCATGATCTTTCTCCTTCGAACACAATCACATGGCCATGAAAGTTTCTAAGGTTACACCCACTGGCATATGGGAAAATTAGGCCATAAAAAGTTCTTCTAAATTCTTCAGGATGCATTTGCCAAGAGGTTTTTGGCTGGGCTAGAAAGGGCAACAGCTCCACGTTCTGCACTTGAAAACTTCTTATGCACAGCTTTAAGCTTGCTTTCAGCAACTGCAGAATGAAATTTAACCAGAAGCTTGGCGCAATCCCTGCCATATTCGAAGAATGAACATTATTACTTCGTCTGATAAAACATTGAATTTCAAGTTTGTGCATCAGAAGTGAAATGCAAAAAAAATTTACATTATCATATCTTCAGTATATCCTGTGTGATGCTTTAAAGTTTCAGTCCAAAATGGGCTCTTATCAAGAGTACAACGAGCGGCATACACAGCTGATGCAGCGATCAATGAGGGGCAGTACATGATAACCACTGGATACTGCATAAGACCAAGTTCAGCCAAGAAAAACACCATATTCTCCATCTACAGCAAGAGAAATATTAATCAGTTAATATAGGACAAGTCCAACTGACAAGGAATAAAGACTTTATAGTACCAAACTGTAGAAGGTTAAAGTTATATTACTAGTACCTCCTTATCTGATGGGATGATTGAGGCTTTGATATATCTAACAAGGAAGACATATGGTGTAGGAACAGTTAGATACCATTCCAACTTTCCCAAGATAGCTTTCTCCATTGCTAGAACCTGTTCTCTGATATAAGCATTATCTGATATGCAAATGAAGTCATTAACCTGCAAATTTCAGAAACAAGAAATTATGCAAAGGCATACATGCAATGAATCAATTCAAGGTAGTAACAGGACATGACAAAGAATACCTCTGGTGCCCATATCTCTTCGTACTTGCAAGCAATGAGCATTGCACCTATACCAACTAATTGCAGTTCTCTCCTAGACACAACCTTCACCGCTAGAAATCGATCAATTATATTTATTGTCAGATAAAGAGTTTCTGGCATGAGTTCAAATTTGCGATGAACTTCAATTAACCAATCCACAAGAATTGATCTCATCCTTGCATTGATGTCTGGCTGTACATGCATATAGTCATGCACTCTACCATCAGCCTGCAAAAAGAATCAACCCATCAATTTAATGTGTAAAATTGGGAAGTAAGAAAACGGGTCATGAAAAATATCAGTACTTCTGTGAGCTTGTAGAACTTATAGATGTCATCAACATATTCAACCGCGGCTAACTCATTCTCCAAATCAGCAGCATCTATGTTCAAAAGTGAATCTTCTGGCTTTTTGGTAAGTCCACAAGCAGCCTGAGTTTTATCAAAGTCATGTTGGACCACCAAATCACAAAACCAAAAGCGAAAAGAATTTAAGGAAAAGGAAAGATATTCACCTTGCTCCTAGCAGTCAGGATTGCTGTGAGGGTTTTGACATTCTTCCTTGAAGGCTCTTCTTTTGATACTACTAATCTTCCGCCGCCAGCATGTTTATTGTTCTCACTTTCATCATCAGAGCTTATCACAATCACTGTCTCAGGTATATGATTCTCAACTACCTCTTTTTTAGCTGCTTTTTTTGCCATAGGACCTCTTCCTGGTTTCTACAAATTGACAGATATCAACAAATTCAGTAGCAGTGATTCAAAATGTAGCAAACTGGATAAGAAAATTTAGTTATCATTGCTCTACCTTGCCTTGCAGAGCACCATCATTGACCAAATTGCCAATGTCTTGAAGCACTCTTCTATTCCTTCTATCTGCTACTACAACATTCCTCTGCTTCACTTCTCCTGAAGAGCAAAAATAACATGGATCAAAGAAAACTTTTGCAAGATAAATTCTCAGCAAATAATTGATTTGGAAATTTTCATAAAGTTCTTTAGTAAGGTCAAATCTGATAAAAAATTATTTAAGGCAGGTAAAGAAGCATTAATCTTGAAGAAAGGGAAACAGGAAAATGAAAATAAACTGTCCTTTATCATAAAAAGAATCAACGTCAATCCCACTTGTCGATTTTGCAGAACATTTCAAAAGAAATCAGAGAAAGAACTTATTATACAAATGATCGGAAAACCTCATAAAATAAAATAAAAAAAACCAAAAGATTATTGTCCAACACGACTGTTATCCAAGAATAAGAACTTGACCAGTTTCATGACTACAAAAGAAGAACACCAAGAAAAAAAATCACGAAAAGTTTAAATTGTTGAGACCAAGACCTAACCTCTACATCAGCCCAATTATTTTTCTGTAAAAAGTTGATTAATTTATTATAATAGAATGATAACAATACAATAAATAATAAAAAAACCCAGCTTGGTTTTGCAATAAATCCTGAAGAAATCATAATCGGGACCAAAATCCAAGAAGAAATAATAAGCGGGTCCAAAACCCACAAACTATCATGCAAAATCACATAACAAATTGCTCTTAGTTAAATGAAGAAGGGGAAAGAACAAATTAAGAGAACCCACAAAGAATAAAAGAAATCAAAATGCAAGAATTCATGGTTACCTCTTAGCTGCTGATGAGGAACAACAGCTTTTGACGCCATTTCTTCAGATTCTTCTTCTTCGATTAGTTCTTGATTTTTGCCAAATACTCTTGCAAATAGTGACAAAAGCAACTCTTGGAGAAGACTACTGCGTGTCTCTCCTTCTCCTGCGTTTGCAGTCGCCACCCTCTCTCTGTTTCTCTCTCTACGAAATCCCCCTTTCTCTCTCTGCAAATTCTTTGTTTCTTTCTCTGTTTCTTGCACTGTTGCTTTCTGACACAAGTTATTTAGAGACTGAGAGTCTGGGAAGGGAAGAGAGGCTTAAATTCCTTTCCTTTTGAAGGGACGCGAGCCTCCTCCAACGGTCTTATTTTTTTTGTTGGGTATCTGCCGTTGGATTTTTTACGATCTAACGGTTCACAATCGCCATTTCTGATTTTGCAAACGCTCAAGAGTATAGTTCAAGTTTTGGATTTTTCTAGCCGTTAGTGGTACGGGGATTTCGGTTGGGCCGGTTCGGGTTGCATAATTGGCTAGAGCTATGTTGACCATGGGCTGCCTTAAAAGCCCGTGTTGGTTCTTCTCAGCCCATATAGATTTTTCAATATCTAAAATATATATGCACTTATCAATAGATTATATCATAATATATAGTGATTTATATTTATAATTATGAATAATAATAATAATTTAATTTAGCCTATATAATAGTTTACCGTGAGAGAAAATCTCTTCACTCACCTATTATTTCTCATAAAACCTCTATAATAAATTACTTGATATCTACTTTAGCTTATTCTATAAATAATAACTATGTGAGATCATGGTCTTGGCTCAGCTTATGAATTCTAAAATTTCCAAGAACATAAATAATCTGTTCTCCATAATCAAATTCAAATTACCTAAATCTCCGATAATACTTTTAGAATCATTAAATTGATATGGTGAGTATAGAACACGATCCCAATTTTTTTTAGAATTGATATGTAATATCCTAGTGAGTTGAGTTGAGTCATTTCATAGAGGTAAGTTGAGTTGGGTTGAATCAAACCTTGTTGGGGTAGAATGAGAGTATAAGTGGACTTATGTGAATGTAAAGTTTGGACTTGTTTGCATCAAAACATACAGCTTGGGTATGAAGTTGTAGCCTTTGTACACTTGAGGTACCAATTAGATATGTTACACAGCCAACTCACTTCTTCTAGAGACTACCCGTTCTTATCAGTTCACTTTCCTATTTTCATGGTTATCATTCTCTTCTTACTTGTCCCGCCCTTTTCCTTTCACTTTTCAACGTAGTTAAGCATTAAGTCAACTCCAAGTAAGTAGAATTGCTTGAAGTTTTATGTTATTCACTCTTTAATTCTGTTATATTGGAGATGAATTATGAGAATTCTTGTGTATAGGAGAAGAAAGTTCAAAAGTAGCAGAAAAGAGAAGCTAAAACAGAGTCCCAGCTTTTTGAAAACAAGGTGTGATATCTCTTTATATTTACCATTTTCTTTGCATGAGAAATTGTGTGGAGTGTTGCTCATGAGATCATATGTTGCTTATTGTGGAGTGAGAGGATTGAAAATGATGTGAAAACAGGGGATGGAATGAGTTTATGAACCAGAGTTTGCTGGAAATTTTACCAGCAACTTCATCTTGATTTTGACCCCAGTAAACGATGGAATTAGGAATTGTCACAGAAGAGTTATTTGTTCCTTTTTGTGTTAGCTTTACACGCGTTTTGGAATCATTCAATTTGGAGTTGTATATTGAGAGTTATGGCCAAAAGAATACAGACTGCACAGAATCACGTCGCGCGCTCGCGCATGCTGGAAAGCACGTCGCGCTCGCGACTTCCCATTGCGCGCTCGCGACTTGAGTCAGGTAGCTCTCTGACTCTCAATTGCACAACTCGCGCTCGCGAGGATCACATGCGCGGTCGCGACTTTGGCCAGAAGCTCTCTGACTCTCAGTGTGCGCATCTCGCGCTCGCGAATCACACAAGCGCGCTCGCGACTTCATCTCGCGCTCGCGACTTGTGCTGCGCGGTCGCGACTTCAGCCAGAAACATACTGACTCTCAGGATGCACAAGTCGCGCTCGCGACTTTCACATACGCGGTCGCGACTTCAGCTGTGACATTCTTTTGCCTTTCATTTGCTATGTAATTACATTCCTTTGCTCAACATATATGCATCCAATCATTCTACAACAAAAATATAACATAAGAACATGGATTAAAACAACAGGTAAGCATTTAGATGATGTGAAATCAAATCAACATGATAAATTATGCAGTTATGCAACCATTTATATGTTATTGTGTTACATTGTTGACATGTTAATATTAAGCTCCATTGAGGTTGGGTAGAAACTATGTAGATAAGGCTATGTCGCGACATAGAATAGCAGATCTGCGCCCCATACAGTTTGGAACTCTGGCTACAGGCCGTTGAGTGGATATGATTAAACCGTGCGGTGCAAATCCGGTTAGGGGCACCAAAACGGACAATATTGGCATAGGCGAATCCGGTTCGGGGCCTATAGCATACAGTTTCATCCAGTTTCATACAGTTTATCTTATCACTTCGGTTTCACTATAACCTTATGGAGCTATACAGTTATATTGACTACAAATTGCATAATCATACAGTATACTAAACAGCAAGAAAGATCATCAAGTTAAACATGAAAGTATCATGATATGTGTGCTTACATTCCATATGTGAGTAAATGTGTATTTATTTCCACATATGTATGTGCTTATATGTTTCTTCATTCAATTCACTGAGTTTAATCAAAGTTGCAGAGCTCATACAGCATAAAGAACATCAGGTAAGATCATGAAAGTATAATGTTATATATGCTCACAAGTTTATTTATTTAATTCTTAAGGAGCCATACAGTCATGAGTTGTTATTAATCATAACTTATATGATGTGACTAAAAGTGCATAAGTCATACGGCATAATGAATAGCAAGTAAGACAATGAACATATACTGTTATGTATTCTTACATATTTATTGATTTCATGCATACAACACAATGAACAGCAGGTAAGACCATGATAGTATCATAATGTGTAATTTAAGGTTCATGTAAAGGAGTTATGAGAGAAGTAGATTAATTATGTTTATGAGTTAGAAGTTTATTCGTTGCTACAAAGAGACATTCATGTTGAAAGTTACTGATTCTATGAGTATCAATGCTTTATGAAATTGGTATTTGAAGTTAGTTGCCATCGAATTTTGTTTAGTATGTGAAGTATGAGAACCACTGAGTTTTATACTCAGCGCGTCGATTTTTATCACGCGCAGGTTGAAGATCGTGATTACTACTTGAAGACTTGAGGAGTACGTTCAAAGCAGAAGTGACTAACTTGGTCATAGTAGATTGAGAGTTGTAATATTAAAATTTATGGCATGTATAATTTTTCCATTTGTTAGAGCTTCTGTAATTGAAAATATAAGTGAAACATGTAATTATTTTGGTGTAAGTAGTTGGAGAGAAGAATAATATTTATGAAATGATTGAAGATGAAATAGTTTACTATAGTTGGTATGATTAGGTCATGAAAACTTGATATAGATTCTGAATGAAATTAATTACTAGAGATTAAATGCTTTTGAGGATTTATATAATTATGTAAAGATATATAGAAAAGGTTATTGTGTTATGATGCTTCTTGGAGATGTTGGAAGTCTGAAGTTTAATTGGGAGTGTTTTGTAATCATATTTAGTATACAGGATGATATCAGCATGACAAGACAAAAGTTCAACCAGATTGTAGCGTCTCGGCTCGGTTCATTCGGGTTAACGGGTGGACCGGGAAGGGGTGTTACATGATAACTCTCAGAAAATCACAATATTAATCTCGGATCATGAGTGATAACATTTTCGGATCACAATGTTAATTTCGGATCAGAAAATTAATTTCATACTTTCTTTCTATTTTTTAAATTTAGGCAGACTAATTATAGTGGAAGAAAAATTTACAAATACATGTTATTAATTCACTAAACATTAATAATCACAATTACAATTACTGTCCTTGACCCCTAGCTACCACCATTCTCCCGCAATCACTAGTGGTAGTCACCATAAATAAATATTTTTATTTTTTTTCCCGTCATTTAATAATAAAATGAAATATAATATTAAGTTTTCACAAGTCCAAATATATTTTTTGAGCGTATAAAAATGTAATATTTTTCAATAAATTTTCAATACTGCAATTAGATGATAGAAAATAATTTTTTTTTTCAAAAAATATTTTTTATTTTGCCATATTTATTATTTGCCATGCATATCAGCAATGGCAATTACAAAAGTAGTGAAAAATGCAATTCAGTTCATAAGATGACAGCCAAATCACAATTTAATCCAAGTTTAATGAAATCCCTTGCAATTTTATTTTGACTAGTCCTAATATATTTTATGGATTAGGTCATCAAACTTTAAATTAATTCAAGAAGACTGAATATTTGTTGCAACCAATATTTTAGTTCATACATGCTCAAAATGCTAATATCTATAGAGAAATGATAGACAAGATTGACTCACATAATTAGTAAACATAACGATGGATCATTTCTCGACATCTAAGGCCACGATTGTCCTAATGTTCATAAGATTCATGTACTCTCTCTGTCCCAAAATCTGTTCATAAGATTCATGGCCGCTAGGTTCCGTGAGAAAGTAATTAAATGAACTAGGTCCTTAGTAGAAGACTGAGAGATCAAAGTCTGTTCCTAATTAAGTTGCAATTAATTTAAGATTTATACTGATGCAAATTTGTTAATACTCAAAAATAAAGTTTTAGTAACATATGTACCTTTAAAGGCTTTTATTCACACCATACCATTTTTTTATTAGTTAAACAGGAAGCAAATGACTTATACACGTCATTTTTTCTTAAAGAAAAAAAAAAAGAAAAAGAGAAAATAAACAAGATGTAGCTATTACAAAATTTATGAAATCCACACATTATCATGCAGAAAAGCCTAATTATTCCTTAAGGTGATCCTCCAAAAATATGAACAACCATAGGCAAAGTTCCTCCATGGTGAGCTATCCAGTCTCTGTAAGATTTGCCTTCTCTATAAATATGGTAAACCTGCACACTACAACGAACTCACAAACATCATATCTGTATATATATATATATATGTATATATATATATATATATATAGAATTCACATGTCATCAAATTAAAAAGGAAAGTAAAGTATTATATAGATAATATTATACAGTCCCAATTGTCATAGTCATTGCTCGGTTGTGCTTGTGGAGGATATCGGAAGCTAAGAGGCAATTTTCTTGAGAATCAATGCCTTGAAAATACAGTCATCTGTTTCCGTAAAGGTTTTCAACTCAGCTTCCTCATTACTTGTGGTGACGCCAACAATAATGTTTCTATTCATGTCTAGTTGATGAGTTATTGAAAAAAAAAAAATGGTGATTGAGAAAGGAATATGCAGTTCAAAGAGTTCATCAACCATGAATAAAGAATATGACGAACAAAAGAATAGTATTATTCTTCTCATTTCCATCGCATTCTTCGTTCATTGTTGATGAGCTCTTTGAACTGGACATTCTTTTTTTCCAATCATCATTTTCTTTTTATTGTAACTCATCAGGTAGAGGATTTGGAAACCGTACTATTATTCTTGGAGTCATCACAAGCAATGGAGAGGCTGATAAGAATACGCTCGAGCTTAACAATTTCTAAGTATTCAAATACTAAAATTGCCTCTATCTCTACATACATTTGCCAACTATGCTTCAGTAGTTAAAGATGTTTAGGGTTTATATAAGTACTAAAAGTAAATGACTTCACTATCTTTTGAATTTCAAATTTGAAAAGATATTATACAAATTAATTGAATTGAGACTCATTTCAGGTTCGTAACTTATGACATTGTCTTAAATTAGTAATATATATAATGCAGAATCTAATAACTTAGATTTTTTTTCACCTTTTAAAATAAATTCGAGATATGAAAAAATCTGAAAAAATCAGATTTTTTCATATCTGGAATTTATTTTAAAAGGTGAAAAGAAATTTAAGTACTTTGCTTCAATAATAATTTTTGATTCTCCTAATATAGAATAAATATAAATTCTATAGATTAATATACAATAATTCCTTCAGTAAGCACTGAGACATTAGTACTTTGTATGAACCCTAAGATTACAAATCTGAACTTCCAAACAAAACATAATTAACTAAAATAGAAAAAAAAAATTGAATAATAATTGTGTTTAGTAGCATAAATTCCATATTTAGCATTCTTATCTTGGCCTTTTTCAAGTGAAATTGAATTAATATCCTATACTTGAAAAATATAGTAATTAATAATATCAATATATATTGCCATTGTATGTAGAAATAGACATCATACATATTCACATACATCTAAAAAGAGACTAGATTATCTCAACATGAACAAACACATTTCTATCACCGGACGGAAAAGCTAAGATGTTTATGTTTATATAAACTCTAAAAAATAATAAATCATTTCCTTTTCAATTTTAAATTAAAAAATTTAAGACAAAATAATTGAATTAAGGGTAGTCTTAAGTTGGATTAATTTGACTGACACATTTATTTGTAATCAGAAACAAAAGTTGATTCGTAATTATATAAATAGATAAAAATTTAAGCTAATTAAGAAGGGAATTAAAGTAATATATAATCAATAGATTTAACTTTCAATTTCACCCCGAATTTTTCGAATAATTGTAATTTTACTCTAAATCAACTTTTATACCCTGGCACCTTAAACTTATCAATCTAGTTGCAATTACATCTTAATTTACCTTTTAGATGCAATTACACTCTAAAAGTGAATTATAACACCTAAACTTGTCAATTTATTGCAATTGCACCCTAAAAATAAACTAAGATCGGAATTTTGCTGATAATAATGTAAAAAAATGGACTCCATACCCAAGCATTTAAACAATAGATAATAAAATCAAATCCAAGTATTCATATAATAAATAAAAAAATGATGATTGAATATTTAATTTTAAAATTGAACCAATTTTAAGGTGCAAAAATAATGAGTTGGGTATTAGTTTAAATTAAAGTGAAATTGCAACTAGGTTAATAAGTTCAGGGTGACTGTAATACAAAGTTCGATTTAGAGTGAAATTGCAACTATTCAAAAAGTTCGGGGTAAAATTGAAAGTTAAGCATATATATAGACACTAACCAAAGATCCATAAATTTTGTTGCAGTAAAATTTATGGATATGTTAATCTGTCATTGCTGCCGGTGCCGATCATCCTTATCAGAGTCGATGACATAATCCCCATTGTAGTAGTCAATTGCTGTCGTAGGTATTATTATATTAATTAATTTAATAATTCAATTTTTAATTTTAATTTTAAAACAATAACATCAAGATCGATTTTTATTAAAACTGATAACTGAAATTTTTTACTCCTACCAAAATAACTAAACTTTCCTGATGAAACTTAAAAGTAATGCATGCTAACAAAAATAGGAGTGAGTTATACCTTAATAACTCATAGCCATTAATTCATAACGGGCATTTCCAAGTGCATAAGAATGCGATTAGAAGAAAGACCAACACGATGAAGACCAACATTGTATTACCTCTTCATCTACACACGCTTTCTAACTATGCTTCAGAAGCTATGATATTTAGGGTTCATATAAGCTCTGAAAAGTAAATAGTTTCATTATTTTTTAAATTCAAATTTAAAAAGTAATTGCATTTGGGTTAGTCCCGGATTTGAAATTTGTCAAATAGTTTTAAGTTGATATTAAGTATTATACAAAATCCAACGACTTAAATTTTTCTTACCGTTAAAGTAGATTTCAGATACGAAAAAATCTAAGAAAACCTCAAGTACTCTGAAAATGTTAAAAAAAATTATTGATGACTTTAACACGTAGGACGACTCTATAATTACTTCAAGACGTTTACGTACATTCATACTCTATTATACAGATCTTGTAGATATACTCTTAAACAATTTTTGACATACTGTAATAAAATAAAATCCAATAAACACCCCAAACAATTAAGGTGAATCTTTTTGGAGGATTTTTTTTATTTATTTACTATTTTTTTTTTCTTTTGTTTTTGGTTTCGTTCAGTGTGTGAAGGGAGATTTTTATTAGAGAAAGAAAGAGATGTCCTTTTGGGTTTTCTTGAAATTTCTTGATTGCTAATCCTATTTAGGATTCCTTTACTTTACCCTTATGATTCTTTTTCAGTTTTTGGTTTCCAATTTTGTTTTTTGATTGTTTCAGTTCTGGGTTTTCTTGTTTAATTCCTAAATTTGCCTCTTTTAACCCATTTTGGTTGTTAGATTTTTCTTCTTCTCATCCGAGTCGGTGGATTCTCATCATTTCAGACTGTTTTGTAGCCTGATTTAAGAATTCCGTGGTTTGATTGTATAGCCGTGCTTAGGTTTTGGGAGGCATTGGTATATTTAGTTATGCTATTTTGGGAAGTGTCACTCTCTTAATTCTGAAAATATATTAAGGGGGGTCTTGGCATGTATGCATGATGTTTCAAGCTCAAGGTGATAAGCCCAAACACCCTTTTTCCTGATCTTGTTTCTTTTGGGTTTCTTGCGGTACAACTTAACTTCTATCTAAATTTTCGTTTCTAATAATGGATTTCTATAGCTTTAGCATTTATTTATGTGTGTGTGTCCTTTAATATCTCCACGATAGGACTTTCAAATTTCAATAGTGCATGTTGAATTAATTCCTCCTGGATTGAACGACGAACTCTCTCAGTAATTGGGAATGCAAAAACCCTCTCCTTTCAAAGATGACCATCCAACTTCCTCTTTCATATCAGAGCATTTTCATACATTCACGTTCATTTGACGGAAAAAAGTCTTAATTTTGAGCGGAAGGACATATCTGTTTACAGAATTAAAATATAAAGAACTTATAGTTGGTTTTTGGATATAAACGTCCTTTAAGTATTAATGAGACTAAAACTTAAGGACTCAATTAATATTTTACCATAGATTAAAATTGGAACGATTGAATATATAAATACGCCCTGAACTTATGGCTTTAACCATGTGGCACCCTCAATTTTTATTTTGACTATTGAATACTTTAACTTATAAAATTACATATATTAAACACATCAACTTGTAGAATTATTTTATTGAACACCTCAACTTACAGAATTAGATCAATTAAATACTTATTACATAGTTAAATAATGTTAAATTATTGTTCTAGAAGTTATGATAACTACACATCAAATCAATATTTTATATATAAAAGCCAGAAATCCTAAAAACTATTGCTATTAGTATGTAAAGGTGTGCAATGATACCAAAATTTGCAAATTCAAATGCACAATGGGTCATTTACAAATCGCAGGATGCCGCAAGATTGAAGGAACAATAGTTTAAATTTTAGCTAAATTTAGCTAATTGTCTTCATTAATCAAACTAGTATTTTTCGATCTCGACTCAATAGCTCTTAACATTTTCCTGGCCAAGCATGCTACAACTCATAAGTGATTAACAATTCTAATTAGTTAGTTAGCTATTATTAAGTTGGTACTTATTTCGATTTTAAGGAAATGCAAAGATCATTTATTTAAATGATTTTTTTCCCATCGAAAAATAAAAGAAAGACAAGGAGGAAAAGGTTCCCTCCACTTTAAACTCATTGCATTCGAATTTAGAACATGATATGCAAGATTGACTCACATAATTAGTAAACCCAAGGATGGATCATGTCCTAGCATTTAAGGTCTACGATTGTCCTAAGATCATAAGACTCATGTAATTGGTAGAATGCAAATAGCTATTCGCCTTCTCAAATGGATCAGGTGCATCCCAGAATGCAAATAGCTTTCTGTTTGAACATGATTTTGATGCTACTATTACTATGCATAATCTAAGTCCAGTATATGATCATTTTCCATAATAGGACATTTATATCTATGGGTGTTAAATATATTCTTACACTTCAATAATTGAATTTTAAAGAAAATTAATTCAAATGACATAGTGCAATAATTTCTTTAGGAAATCCACTAAAAAAATATTTTTTATGTGAGGGTATTACATATATTATTTCGATATTAATTTGCTAAGCTCAGACAAACAAAGTTTCTAGAGAAGGTATAGTTAAATGCCAAATGTATAAATTTGAGCCTCAAAATTGCAATTTTAACCTTGCGACACATTGAAATTTGTTAATGACCTATTGTGTACTTCAACTTGCAAATTTTGATAATATTGCACATCTTTCCATACACATAGCAATAGTTTTTAGGGTTTTTGACTGTGTAAAATAGTGATTTATATGTAGTTAGCATAACTTTTGGAATAACAATTTTCACATTTTTAACTATGTAATAAGTGTCTAATTAATCTAATTTTTCAAGTTGAAATATTCAATAAAATAATTCTGTAAGTTGAAGTGTTTAATAGTGTAATTTTATAAATTAAAGTGTTTAAAATGTCAAAGTAAAAGTTGAGGTATCACAAAGTTAAATTAACAAAGTTCAGGGGTGAATTTATATATTGAGCTAATAATTAATGAACTACATCCTTAGTAGAAGACTGAGTGATCAAAGTCTATTCCCAATCAAGTCACAATGTTGATACTGATACAAATTTGTTGATAATCAAGATTTTATTAACATTATATAGCCTTTAAAGACTTTTACTCACAACAGGGGTAATATGAGAAAACAAACAGGGATTGCTTTGCCCCTTTGTCAGGCCAGTGGATATGAAATACCATACGGTTAAAAAAAAAAAAAAAAAAAAAAAAAGAGGAAAGGAGAAAAGAAACAATATGTAATATGGGTTATGAAATCCACACATTATCATGCAGAAGAAGCATAATTATGCCTTAAGGTGGTCCTCCAAAAACATGAATAACCGTAGGCAAAGTCCCTCCATGGTGCTGTGTAAAGCTTTCCTTCTCTATAAATATGGTAAACTTGCACATTATAATGAACTCACAAACATCATATATGTATATATATAGAATTCAAATTTCATCAAATTAAAAAGGAAAGTAAAGTAACAAATGGCATTTCATCACATTGATTAATATAAAATAATTACTTCAACAAGCACTGAGAAATCAGTACTTTGTATGAACCCTAAGAAACGCACATTCCCTCCTCAATCCCCATTTCCCCCTTTTTTTTTTTTTATCTTTATTATATAGATATTAATCATCATTTAGTATAAATAAACTCAAAACGTCTCCATCGCAGTAGTCATTGTTGTCATCGGTGTCAGTTATGGAAGGAAAAAAGCTATTTTTTTTTAATGTTCAATGGAAAAAATGAAGTTATTTAACCAGGCTTTCGTAAAATTTTGCAACCCATCAAATCAATCTAGTGACTAGGTCGCAAGTCTAAACAATTCAATGGATTTGAATTAATAAAAATTTTCAAAGCATTTTAAAATAATTATAAATTTATTTTCTTTATCTTTTTAAATGGTTTTAAGCTTTAAAGTTTAAATTACAAAACAAATAAAAAAATTATTTTCAAAATAAAACTGAATTAAACTACAGTAATTTTTTTTCCACTCATTGATTTAATGAATCTTGTTGGCCAGTCCAATTTAATCTGAATTAAGTGGAAAATAAATCACTGCACATCATGCCTTACTACTAAAAAAATTAATTAATTTGATAATTCAATTTTGACTTTTAATTTTTAAAAAGTAATATCAATAATCAAAATCAATTTTTACTAAAATTGATAATTGAATTTTTTTTTTCTCCTGCAAAAATAACTAAATTTTTCTGATTAAACTTAAAAATAATACATGCTAACAAAAATAGGAATTATACCTCAATAACTCATAGATATTCATGACAGGCATTTCCAAGTGCATAAGAATGAGATTAAAAGAAAGACCAACACGATGAAGATCAATGGCTTATTTTCCGTTGACAGCCACTTCAACTTCCATTCCATGCACTTTGAGCATCAACTTATGGATTGTTCTTGTGACGATATCTAGGGTTGGGGATTACGGTGTAACTGAACTGAACTGAACTGAATTGATTCCATTCGGTTTGACCGAATAGATTCCATGTCGATTGAAATTACACTAAAGCTGTGAAAATCGATTCAATATCAAATCAAACCAGATTGATTTGGATTTGGTTCAATCATTCCAAATTAAATAATTTATTTTGGGCGTAAAAATCAATTCGATTCGCTAGGCAAGTGATCAAAGGGAAAATTGAAAACCATTCGATTATTATTATTTTAACCGATTAGTAACCGATCTCTAAAAAAATCTAACCGAATCAAATTGAAATGAGTTGATTAGGTTCAATTATTCGGTCCGGACCAAATACTGCTCACCCCTAACCATATCATCATCCACTTCAAGCACCATGATATTAATATTACTCATTGTTACTATTATTCTTCTCATTTTCATTATATTCATTGCTTGTTGTTAATGAACTCTCTGAACTACAAAATTCTTTCTCAATCACCATTTTCCAAAAAATTTATTCCTCATCACAGCAAGTTAGCCATAAGTGCACCTTTTCCTATATTCTTATTTACGTGCACAATGCAAAATAATTATTGCACCCTAACTGTAACCACAGAATTTCTATAATAATGTAGTTTTAGAACATTACAGACATCGATTAGATCACGCACATCCCTGACAAGACCTGTGTGTTGGCTAACCTCACCGTTGTTGAAGTCCTTCAATTCATCTGTGAACTCTCTCGAATAGTTTGTACACTCACTTCTTTCTACAAGCTTACACCATCCAAGAAAGGATCCACATTGGTTGTTTTGACAGTAATAATACAATCGCTTCTTATTCTTCAAGGTCTCAGAAATTCGTAACCCAGCTTGCTTCCCACACTTGCACATTGTATTTGGAACTCTAGATTCCATGGTTAAGATCTCGTTTGCGCTAGATGAAGTCATTCCTCTTTGCCAGACATGCAATGCCAAAAATCCTAGCTTTTCCCGTTTTATTCAAGGCAAGTCAAAGTCCTTTGAATTTTGTCTTTTTATTTTAACATAAACAATGCTTTAAGATCATTTTAGGTACAAAAGTTTATTCTCTCTCATCTAAATAAGTCATTTTAGGTTCAATTAACAGGAAAAACGAGTGTTTTTGGATGGAAGGGCAACTTGATTTAACGGATTTAAAATACAGGGAATATCTATTTCTTAAAATGCAATGATACACTAGTTAATATTAACAAAATACAGGAATAAAATAGTAATTTCTCTACATTTTATGTCACAATTAAAATTTGCACATGTTACTCTGCTCGAATGGTAACTAATGATAATAATTTTAAAAACATAAATTAAATCCCTCTAAAATACTAAACTTTAAAATCCTTAAATTCAAAATAATAATTTGTGAACAGCTTCAGGAACATCACTTCAAATCTAGTCAAGTATTTCCAAATTAATGGTAATCACAAATTAATATAAATACAACTAAAACAAAAATTCTGATTACATGCAATTAGTGGATGCTAAAAAATCTTTATTAATATGAAAAAACAGAGCATAATTTGTATATATTCATAAGCATAATAAGAGAGCAACTTATCTTATATGTGGAAAATAAGAACATTTCTGACTATTCAAATATTAGAATTACCTCTATCTCTACATACACTTGCTAATCTAGGTTCATAAGTTAAGATGTTCAGGGTTTATATAAGTACTGAAAGTGTTGGTTTAGAAGAGCAGAAAATTAAGGAAGAGAAGGAAATTCTGCAGAAAATGAAAAAAGCTGCAGATTTTGTAAGTGTGAAGAAACAAATATTCACTTCTTATATTTTCCATTACAGCATAATGTAAACATTTATAGTAGAGCTAGTCTAAAGTTTGTTCACCAACCTTCCATAAGTCAAGGAAGGTTGTTCACCAAACCTACCTAAAAGCAAGGTAGTTCAACTACTTCTTGACTACAACAAAATCTAAATGACTTTAACAAATACCTCCAAAAACTATCAACAACACTTGCATCAATTTCTTCAATGGAGCTGTAGCTGTAACTTTAACACTCCTCCTTGATGCAAGAGTTGAGACAAACACCAAGTCTATTCCTAAGAAATTCAAATCTTGGTTTTTGCAATGCCTTGGTGAAAATATCTGTTGTTTGGTCTTCAGAACTACAATGAACAATCTGAATTTCATTTTCCTTTTCAGCTTCACGAATTGCATGGTACTTGATTTTTATATGCTTGGCTTTTCCATGGAAAATTGGATTCTTAACCATAGCAACAGCTGATTTATTGTCACAAAGTATTTTAGTTGGATTTTCTTGCTGAAAATTCAGATCCACTAACACCTTTCTCAACCAAATAGCTTGATTTACAGCAGCAGATGCTGCAACATACTCTGCCTCTGCAGTTGATTGAGCGACTGAAGCTTGCTTTCTTGTTCCCCAGCAAATGACAGCAGAACCAAGTGAAAAACAAAAACCAGTAGTGCTCTTCATATCATCCAATGACCCAGCCCAATCACTGTCTGAGAACCCCAACAACTTCACACCATTTAATCTTCTATAAAACAAACCAAATTCAGCAGTCCCTTGCACATATCTCAAAACTCGTTTGGCTGCTGTAAGATGGTTTTCAGTTGGAGAATTCATGAATCTCGACAGTAAATTTGTTGCAAACATAATATCTGGTCTTGTTACAGATAAATACAGCAAAGAACCAACCATGCTCCTATAAGTTGAAGCATCTATAGAGTGAGAACCATCATCCTTTTGCAATTTTATTCCATGGGCTGTAGGTGTACTCACTGGTTTGCATTTGCTAAGTTCAAACCTTTTAAGCAGCTCCCAAGCAAATTTCTTTTGTGAAATAAAAATCCCTTGCTCATCTTGAGCAATTTCAATCCCAAGGAAATAGCACATTAAGCCAAGATCATTCATCTCAAAAACCTGCTGCATCTTCATTCTGAATTCTTGAATTAATTGTAAATTGTTGCCTGTGACAAGTAGATCGTCAACATACACAGAAACGATAAGCACATCACTTCCTTGTTGAGTTACGTAAAGTGTTGCCTCATTCAAGCTTCGTTTAAAACCCAAATTCAGCAAGTAATGATCAATCTTGGCATACTAGGCCCTTGGGGCCTGTTTTAAACCATAGAGTGCTTTCTTCAACAAACACACTCTATTGCTTCCATCATTAAAACCTTGAGGCTGCTCAATATACACTTCTTCCTTCAAAGAACCATTTAAGAAAGCTGATTTCACATCCAATTGAAAGACTTGCCAACCTTCACTTGCTGCTAGTGCCAAAATCAATCTAATAGTGCCAAATCTTGCAACTGGTGCTAAGGTTTCTGTAAAATCAACCCCTTGCTGTTGAGCATAGCCTTTAACAACATATCTTGCTTTATGCTTATTGATGGAGCCATCAGAATTTAATTTCAATTTGAATACCCATTTAGTTCCAATTACATGCTTATTCAATGGTCTAGGAACTAAAATCCATGTTTCGTTTTTCATAATCATCTTCAACTCCTCCTCCATGGCAGCTCTCCACTCAGGCAATTTTAAGGCTTCATCCACCTGAGTTGGTTCAAGTGAGACAACATTACATCTGCTGTAAATTTCATCTAGGGATCTAGTCCCTCTAATTGCATAATCATCTTCATCTGATTCTTCTTCATTGTCAACTGGAAGTTCTTGCTCTTGCTGAAAATCAAGAACTGATTTAGAATTTTCTAGTTCCATTTTACTCCAATCCCATTCACCTTTCTCATCAAATTTGACACTCCTGCTGACATACACCTGTTTAGTAACAGGATTCAAAATTCTGTAGGCTTTGGATTCACTGCTGTAGCCTACTAAAATTCCCTTTTTAGCTCGTTGATCCAATTTCCCTCTTTTTGCATTTGGAATAAATGAAAAACATATGCTTCCAAAGATTTTGAGATGACCTACCGATGGTTTAACTCCAAACCAGCTTTCGAAAGGAGTTTTTCCATCAATAGCTTTGGTTGGAAGCCGATTTTGAAGATATACAGCAGTGTTTACAACTTCAGCCCAAAGAACTTTGGGTAGATTTTTCTCAAACAAGAGACATCTCGCCATATTCATCACAGATCGATTCTTTCTTTCACTTACACCATTTTGTTGAAGTGTGTAAGTTACTGTTAATTGATGGTGAATGCCTGCTTCTTGCAAATATTGCTTGAATTGATTGGATGTAAATTCAGCCCCATTATCAGATCTTAAAATCTTGATTGGGGAGCCAACTTGATTCTCTACCATTGATTTAAACTTCAAGAACATTTTGAAAACTTCAGATTTGAATTGGAGGAAATATACCCAGCAGAATCTGGTGTAGTTATCAATAAACAATAGAAAATACTTGCTGCCATTGTAAGATGAGACACTCATAGGGCCACACACATCAGTGTGTATTAATTCAAGTTTCATAGAAGCTCTCCATGCTTGATCAGATGGAAATGATGTTTGGCTGAGTTTGCCTAACTGACATATTTCACATATACTGCTGTCTTCTTCAACTATAGATGACAAATCAGCAACTAACTTCTTGGATTGCAGCAATTTTAATGAATTGAGATTGGTGTGACCAAGTCTCTTATGCCACAAATCAGATTCTTCTTTATGACTCAAGCAAGATTCTTCTTCGAAGTCTCTTAATTTTAGAGGAAAGCTTCTCCGTTTCATTTTGACAGCAAATAACTTTGAGCCAGAAGGATCACTTATTTCACAAGTTTTATCTTTAAATAGCAAACTGTAATTCTTATCCAGCAATTGACCAACCGAAAACAAGCTTTGATTTAGTTCTGGTACGTAAAGAACATCGGAAACAAGCTTTGTACCTGAAGGAGTTTGTACAATCAAATCTCCTTTGCCTTTGACATCAACAAGCCTACCATCTCCAAGTCTGACTTTTGAAGAATAGTTTGTATCCAAGCTATCGAAATTCACCAAGTTTGGTGTCATGTGGTTAGTGCAGCCACTATCAACAAGCCATGCTTCTTTAGCTTCAATTGAGACACCACATTCTTCAATTTCATTTGCAGCAAATAGTTGTTCTTCATACTTTTCAGAATTTTCGGTGACTTGTGCATGATGGGCTTGTGTTTGTTGATTCTGGTTTGTAGAACAAACTTTCTCGGTGTGACCAAATTGCTTACAAACCTTACATTGAGCTCCAGGTCTAAACCAGCAGTAGTTCTCAGTGTGGTTTGTTTTTTTGCAATGTGGACAAGGTGGAAATCTGTCCTTCCTCCAATTTTTTCTGAAATTCTTCTTCATTTTTGGTTTTCTGTCAGTTTACTGGCCTCTTGAACCTCCTTCTTGCATTTTTGTTTTATGAGTCACAACAAGAGCCTTCTCTCCAATGGTTTCTTCTTCCCTATAGGCTTTTCTTTGTTCTACAGCTTGTAGAGCATTTGAAAGCACATTTAAGGATATTTGTGACATGTCCCAAGTTTCTTCAAGAGAAGAAATCTTGGCTTCAAATTTTTCAGGGAGAGTCACCATAACTTTCTCCACAATTCTCTTCTCTTCTAACTCTTCTCCCAACAATCGAATTTGGTTTACAATTTTCATAACTCTATCAATGTAATCTTTCACCTTTTCATTGTCCTTCATTTTCAACATTTCAAATTCTTTTCTTAAATTGAATATCTGCATCTATCTAGTTTTTTCAGATCCATGATACTCAATTTTTAACTTCTCCCAAGCTTCATGTGCTGTCTCACATGTCATAATCTTGGTGAAGATAGGATCTGCAACAGCTGCATGGATATAGGACAGAGCTTTTGGAGCCTTAGCAACCTCTTCTTCATGTTGTCTAATCTGCTGAAGGGTTGGATTTTGATTAAGAGGTGGAGGTACTCTGTTTTCCTCCACATACTGCCATAATCCAAGCCCCTTGAAATAAGCTCTCATCTTCACAGACCAAACATGATAGTTTTCCCCATTAAAATGAGGTGGTGAAAGAGACATGCTGCTGGAAGCCATTTGCAGAAAAGCAAATAAACAGAAAAACTTCACAAATTCTGGTTTATTTGGTGGCTTTCTCTATGATTTTCACTCAAACACACACACAGCCCTTTGAGATCAAGGTTGCTCTGATACCACTTGTTGGTTTAGAAGAACAAAAAATTAAGGAAGAGAAGGAAATTCTGCAGAAAATGAAAAAAGCTGCAGATTTTGTAAGTGTGAAGAAACAAATATTCACTTCTTATATTTTCCATTACAGCATAATGTAAACATTTATAGTAGAGCTAGTCTAAAGTTTGTTCACCAACCTTCCATAAGTCAAGGAAGGTTGTTCACCAAACCTACCTAAAAGCAAGGTAGTTCAACTACTTCTTGACTACAACAAAATCTAAATGACTTTAACAAATACCTCCAAAAACTATCAACAACACTTGCATCAATTTCTTCAATGGAGCTGTAGCTGTAACTTTAACAGAAAGTAAATGAATTTATTACCTATTAAATTTCAAATTTGAAAAAAGCAATATCACACAAATTAATTGAATTAAGACTCATCTCAGATTCGTAACTTATGGCATAGTCTTAAATTAGTAATACATATAATGCAAAATCTAATAACTTAGATTTTTTTTACCTTTTAAAATAAATTTGAGATACGGAAAAATCTAAAAAAATCTAAATTATCTAAAAAAAAGGTAAAATGTTATAAATGACATTAATTCAATTATTTCGTCTTACTTTTTTTAATTAGAAATTAAAAAAAAAATAAACTGATTTATTATCTGTTAGAGTTTTTATAAACCCTAAACATCTTAGCTTTTGTGTGTTGCGAATAATTTATACTTTATATGAATCTGAGACGAGTCTTAATTCAATTAATTTGCATGATATCTTTCCAAATTTCAAATTAAAAAGGTAATAAATTTATTTACTTTCAGTAATTATATAAACCCTAAACAACTTAACTTATGAAGCACGGTTAGCAAGTGTATGTAGAGACAGAGGTGGTGCTTGTTGATGAAAGAATCCCCATTGCAGTAGTCATCGCTGCCATAGGTGGTGGTTGTGGAGAGAAATGGGAGGAAAGGGGCAATTTCTTAATGGTCAAAGGCAGAAATGGTGTTATTATAATATGATAGTAAATTAAAAATAATACTAATCATTTTATTATAAAAAATCAGTGCTTTCGAAATTAAAAATTGGTCATCAGATCAATCTAAGATTGGGTCACAAGTCTAAAACAATTCAATGGATTTGAATCAATGAAACTTTTCGAAGTATTTTAAAATAAGTATAAATTTATTTTATGGCTTTAAGCCTTATAGTTTAAATTTAAAAATATATATATATTTTCAAAATAAAAATGAATTACAACAAAGCAATTTATTGGCCAGTCTTTGATTTAGTTGATCTTATTGGCTAGTCCAATTTAATCTCAAATTAAGTGGAAAAGAAATCATTACATATCAAGCATTACTGCTAAAAAAAAATATTTTATTAATTAAGCAATTAATTAATTTGATAATTAAATTTTTTACTTTCAATTTTAGAAAATAACATCAATAATCAAGATCAATTTTTACTATAAAAGATAATTGAATTTTTTTTTTTTTTGTGCAAACCATTGATATCCAGACTATATTACCAGGGACCACCTCATCCGGCTCAGAGTTTAGTCACAATTAAGGCCCTTCATCCCTTCCTGCAGGTGCGTTTATTGGGGATCAAACCCAATAGCCCTTCACACCTGCTTTGCCAACTGACTGTAATTTTGAATCTTTTTTTATACTAAAATAACTAAACTTTCCTCATTAAACTAAAAAATAATGCATGCTAACAAAAATAGAAGTGAGTTATACCTCAATAGCTCAATAATTCATGACAGGCATTTCCATTGACCGCCACTTCAAGAAAGACCAACAAGATGAAGATCATCGGCGTATTTTACATTGACAGCCACTTCAACTTCCATTCCATGCGGTTTGAGCATCAGCTTTCGGATCGATCTTGTGACGACATCACAAGAATGTGTCAATTGTGCAATACTTGGAAAACACAGTAATTGACATATATAGTATTAGACATAGATATCATATTCACATACATAAAGAGAGCAAATTATATTTTATATCAAAATAAAAGCATTTCTAACAAGTCAAATACTAAAATTATCTCTACATCTGCACACGCTTGCTAACCATGCTTCAAAAGCTATGATATTTAGGGTTTATATAAGCTATGAAAAGCAAATAATTTTGTTATTTTTTCAATTCAAACTTAAAAATTAACTACATTTAGGTCAATCCCGGATTTTCAAGTTCTCAAATAGTCTCAAGTTGATATTACGTGTTATACAGAATCCAATGACTTTAAATTTTCTTACCGTTAAAGTAGATTAATTTGAGATTCGGAAAAATCTAAGAAAATCTCAAATACTCTGAAAATGTAAAAACATTATTAATGACATTAACATAGGACAATTCTATAATTACATCAAAACATTCGTGTATATTCATAGTCTATTATATAGATCTTGTAGATATACTTCTAAACGATTTTTGACATGTTGTAATAAAATATTCTATGAAATATATTTTCGGTTTATTAATAGTTTGAGCTAAGAAATGCATTTTATTACATCATATCACTTGAAGCCTGTGATGGGGGAGGCTGTGACTGGTATGAGAGTAAGCTTCTTAGGTTGAAAAGATTGTGTAGGTCTAGTTTGGAGCAAGTCGTTTAGGCTCAAAGGATTACTTAACTCTGAATGGAAATGATCTGTTTAAGCTCGAGGGACTACTTATGTTTAAATTAGAATGAGCTGCTTAAGTTCGGCATGGATTGCTTAAGTCCAAATTTCAAGAACTGTTTAAGTACGTTTAAGTGTTGAGGGGCTTACGCTCACCATGGACGTCTAAGTTCAAACTTCAAAGATTGTTTTAAGTCCGTTTAAACGCTAAGTTACTTAAGCTCGACATGGATTACTTAAGTCTAAACTTCAAAGACTGCTTAAATCCATTTGAGCGTTGAGTTTACGCTTGACATGGACTATTTAAGTCTGATCTTTAAGGATTTTTTCAAGTCTACTGAAGTGTTGAGCTGCTTAAGATCGGCATGGACTGCTAAGTTTGAAAAAAATGATCATGGCACGGATTTTTCTCAAAAATTTTTGAGAAAAACTTGACATATTTGATATTTCTAGTCCCTTAATCAAATTTCGCTTTTGATCTCCCCTCATACGATCTTTCCCGAGGACAAATTATGATAAGCGAAAAAAACATGAATTTTACCCAATTAATAACATATTTAAAAAATGTTAAAAATGCTAATATCTGTAGAGAAATTAAGAAGAGAAAGGGAAAAAGATCTGTCATGAAAAATAATAATCTGAGTTTGTTAATTAGCCAAATAAAAGTCTACCTAATTATCATTAAATTTTTTATCGTTCATTCACAATAAGTTATAAGCATTAATGTGTAAATTTTTCACCATGGTTTATAAAGTAATCAATCATAAAAATCATTGAATTGCACTTATCTAACAAATAAACTTATATTTGGCTATAGTTTTTGAATGAAAACAATTTTGTGTAAGCTTTCTATTTCGCATAAATTTCTTCGAGAAAATTTTGTGGCATCCTTCAACTGTTATTTTCTTCGAGAAAATTTTGTGGCATCCTTCAACTGTTATTTTGATCTACTGATACTTCAATATATATAGTTGCACTTACTAATTATACTTTAATTTGTAAAATTATTCTATTAGACATTCTTATTTATAAAATTAAATCAATAAATATTTATTGGATATTTAAAAAAATATGAAAATTGTTATTTTAAAAGACATACTAACCATATATTAAATTTATATTTTACATATAAAAATAAAATTCTTAACAAATTTTTATTATTTTTTATGAAAAAGTATATAATATTATCGAAATTCGTAATTTTAGGTATGCAATCTGCATAAATAGATTAAAGACATATAGATAATAAATTATACAGTCCCAATTGTCGTAGTCATTGCTTGTCGTCGTCTGTTTCCATGAAATTTTCCAACTCAGCTTCCTCATTACTTGTGGTGACGCCAACAATCAATAGTGTTTGTTCATGTCTAGCTGATGAGTTATGAAAATAAAAATAAAAATGGCGGTTGGGAAAGGAATATGCAATTCAAAGAGTTCATCAACCATCAACAAAGAATATGACAAACAAGAGAATAGTATTATTCTTCTGATGTCCATCGTATTCTTTGTTCACTGTTGATGAGCTCTTTGAACTGCAGATTCTTTTTTCCTAGCATCATTTTTATTTTTATTTCGTGTAACTCATCAGCTAAGAGATTTGGACACCAACTAATATCATTGGAGTCATCACAAGCAATGGAGAGGCCGATAAGAATATGCTTGAGCTTGACAATTAAAAATATTGATCAATACTAAAAAAAACCTGCAGAAAGCAAATTGTCTTCTATATGAAAATAAAAACATTTCTAACTATTCAAATCCTAAAATTACCTCTATCTCTATGCACAATTGCTAACCGTGCTTCAGAAGTTAAGATGTTTTGAGTTT
Source organism: Jatropha curcas (assembly GCF_041381405.1). Classification (NCBI taxonomy): domain Eukaryota; kingdom Viridiplantae; phylum Streptophyta; class Magnoliopsida; order Malpighiales; family Euphorbiaceae; genus Jatropha; species Jatropha curcas. Next base: position 2,554,935 of record NC_143155.1, on the reverse strand, counting down.
ATATTTACCTTTTCAATTTCAAATTTGAAAAGATATCATTCAAATTAATTGAATTAAGAATCTAATAACTTAGAACATTTCTAACTATTCAAATCCTAAAATTACCTCTATCTCTATGCACAATTGCTAACCGTGCTTCAGAAGTTAAGATGTTTTGAGTTTATATTTACCTTTTCAATTTCAAATTTGAAAAGATATCATTCAAATTAATTGAATTAAGAATCTAATAACTTAGATTTTTTTTTTACCTTTTAAAATAAATTTGAGATATAGAAAATCTGAAAAATCTAAGTTTTCTAGAAAAATGGAAAATGTTATAAATGACATTGATTCTATAAATTAATATACAATAATTATTTTCACAAGCACTAAGAAATTAAGCACTGAGAGATTAATATACACATTCCTTGCTCAATCCCAATTTTCCACTTCTATTTCCCTTATTTTCTAATTAATTAGAATAATTTTTATAACAGTAAGATTTTAAATCTAAACTTCAAATAAATCTTAATCAACTCTTCTCAAAAAAAAAAAAAAAAAAAAAAAATCTTAATCAACTAAAATAAAAAAAAATGAAAATTATTGGATAATAAACATGTTTAGTAGCACACTGAGGCATAGTCTAGTGGTAAGTGCATATACGACCTGACAATAGATCCAGGTTTGAATCTCCTTTGCAAAATCAAAGGAAAAAAAATTCCTTTGCACTGTTTATAGATAAAATTTTTAAAATTCTTTTTGAGTTTGGGGTGACCGGGCTCCCCCAAGTTCCCCCGCCCCCTGATTGACAGCCACTTCAACTTCCATTCCATAGACTTTGAGCATCAGCTTATGGATTGATCTTGTGACAATATCATCCTCCACAATGAGCATCATGATATTAGTATTACTCGTTGTTACGTTATTCCTCCCATTTGCATTATATTCATTGCTTGTTGTTTATGAACTCTCTGAACTACAAATTCCTTTTTCAATCACCATTTTCCATTTCTTTTGCTTCTGCGGACATCAAATTATTATAATCCAATAAATTATAGCATCTTTTATATTACTAGTATTATAAGTTTCATATTTAGCATGCTTAGGCTTGTCAAATATTTGCTAATGTGCTATACCTAGAAGCTATAATATTCTTTATGAAGCTAACGATAACTATTGTGCAAGACTTGGAAAACATAGGAATTGACATTGTATTAGATAGAGATATCTTATTCACATACATAAAGAGAGCAAATTATCTTTTATATCAAAATAAAAGCATTTCTAACTTGTCAAATATTAAAATTACCTCTACATCTACACATGCTTGCTAACGATACTTCAGAATCTGTAATATTTAGGGTTTATATAAGCTCTGAAAAGTAAATGATTTTTGTTGTTTTTCCAAATCAAATTTAAAAATTAATTGCATTTGGGCTAATCCTGAATTTGAAATTTGTGGAATAGTCTTAAGTTGATATTATGTGTTATACAGAATTCAACGACTTCAATTTTTCTTACCGTTGAAGTAGATTTGAGATACGGAAAAATTTAAGAAAATCTCAAGTACTCTGAAAATTTAAAAATGTTATTGATGACATTACGATGCTATAATTACTTCAAGATATTTATGTATATTCATAATGTATTATGTAGATCTTGTAGATATACTTCTAAATGATTTTTGACATGATGTAATAAAATATTGTATGAAATGTATATTCAGTTTATTAATAGCTAATACATAAATTTGATCCTGGACTCTGGCAATTATTTTTGTGGAAGTTCAATTATAACTATTTTCACATTTCAGTAATAACTCTACCCCTCACCAAAATAAAATAATTTTACAAGAGTCCAGTGATGACCCTGCACTTTCATATTTCATTTTGGTGAGGAGCATATTTATTAATGAATGTGAAAGCACCGGTCATGATGAGTCTCTCCCAAAGTTCAGGAGTCAGAAAGGATAATCGCTGAAAGTATAGGATCTTATGTCAGAGTTCATAAAGAATTAACAGTACTAATTAGTTAGTTAGTTAGTTATTATGGAATAGTAATTGGTATTTAATTTTATTTTAAGGAAATGCAAAGATCTCCAGAGAGAGAGAAAAAAAAAAAAAAAAAGACAAGGGGGAAAAGTTTCCCGCTCCTTTAAACTCAGTTCATTGCAATTTAGAACATGATATGCAAGATTGACTTACATAACTAGTAAATTCAAGGATGGATCACGTCCTGGCATTTAAGGCTACATTGTCCTAAAGTTCATAAGACTCATGTAATTTGTAGAGCAGAGAATATCTATTCAGCAATTAACTTATTCATCTTCTCAGACGGATCAAATGAAAGGCAAATAGCTTTCTGTTTGAATATAATTTTGATGCTATGATAGTACTATGCATAATCAAAGTCCAGTATATGGTCGTTTTCCACAGTATGACATTTATATCTATGTGTGTTACATATATTCTTACATTTCAATAATAGAAATTTAAATAAAATTAATTCAAATGACATAGTAATAGTGCAATACTTTCTTTATAAAAACACTAAAAACAAATATTTGTTATATGAGTTTATTACATATATTATTTTGGTATTAATTTGCTAAGCTTAAACAAACAACGTGTCCTTGAGAGAGCTTTAGTTCAATTGTAATGGATTGTCAAGTACTATTCAGAGAGCTTTCATCCTTCTGTTATGATTTTGCAAAGAAATCTGCAAATCACACTGTTTATATGATAGTTAGGGCCAGCAGCAGTTTCACATGCTAAACAATATAGTAACAGCAGAAATTGCAAGAACAGGATTAATTGATGGGATTTTGCAATAAACTAAGCAATAAACATCAATACATTTAGAAAATTAAGAAAATTGAGTATCTACCAGGCTCTCTTTATGGCTTGATTAAGGTTAGAAAACAGCCTTTCAACTTAATATTCTTGTTGCTGCCTTTGAGCCTGACATTGCAACACCGTTCTTAGACAGTATTGATCTGAAAATGGTCTTTTTGATGTTATGGGTTGTTGAAGGAATGTGCAAGAACTTGTATTTTGCAGAAGGTGGGATTACAAAAGTTTTTGGAAATTGCAGAAGAGAAAAGGATGTTGTAGACATTGTTTTGTTTTCTCCTTGCCAGTCTTTGTTTCTGGCTCATGGAGAGAAAACTGAAACAGACAGGTGAAGGGTTTATAGGGTTATTTATGCTTCTGTTGAAGATAATGTGGGTCCTGTAACTGAAGTACTGAAGTACTGAACCCTATTTTTTATTTTTTGTACTCAGTGAGTTTGTCTATACACGAGTCACAAGTTGTGAACTTTATTGTTTAATACTAGTACTAGAATATCAAAAGGAATAATTTTAGCAGATCTAGAAACTTTATCTCTAACAATTTCCCCACTTCCTCTTCATATTACATTTTTTCCACTTTCATTAATTGTTCATGGAGGTAGGAGAAATAGATAACTCTTTTGCAGGAATAAAATATTAAATAGAAATTAAGCTAGATGATTAATTAATGCAATGAATTAATACAGACAAGAAATATTGGAACCATATTTCAAGTTTAAGATTCTGAAGATAGACATAAAATCAGGAACCACCATATGTATATATATATAACAAGTTGGAGTTCAAACTCAATTATACTTTTTTTTTGAAAGAGAATTACACTTACAGTTTGAAGTTAAAAAGTGATTGTCCCACTTTGTGAAGTTTTGGAGTTGGAGCAGTATTGGATAGCTCTCAGCTTCAAAATTTAAGGACACTGATCATAGAATAAAATATCATCCCAAAACAGTAAATCATCATTATCTGCATGTTCTGGAGTTCTCTCTAATCTAGGGTTAGGATCTCCAAAATTTTCATTCTCACAGTAGGCTGAAACAAGATTGTCCTGTCTCTCTAAGCTAGGATTAGGATCTCCAAAATTCTCATTCTCCCAGTAGGCATAGCCAAGATTGTCCTGTCGCATCTTCTTTGATTTTCCGTTTCCTTCTTCTTTCTCGACAGAATATTCTCTCTTCCTTCCAAGTGCATCTTTGTTATAGATTCTACACAGAACATACTCTCCCTTACGCTGCAAAATCAATGAATTAAAAAATTAGTATTTCCATCAAACTGACATTACAAACTTTTTAGAAATTAGGGCTAAAATAATTATAAACAAAAAGAAAACGAAACCCTAAAATTAGAGTTATAAATGAAAACATTTACCCACCCCTTCATATTTGGATGAGAACTCGGTCATTAACCAAAGGCCGTTTTGGTTTTTCTTGCCTGTTTCTTCAAATCTAAATTGTTTTTTCACATACAAAATATTACCGTCAGAATCAAGAACTGGCTTTCTGTTTTGGTTTCTCCAAGTTCCTGAGGGCGTTCTTCTATCTCTTCTCTTATCGGCCATTCCCTTCAATTTGGTGAAAACGTAGAAGAATCCAGTTAACTGGCTGTGAAAGATATTCCAGGGATCATCATCATAAAGGGTGTTTGGATCACCATCAAGCGTCTTCACCACATCAAGTGTCAGCGTCTTCTCCAGCTTTGATTTAAGATAATAGAAAACAAGTTCTTCATCAGTGGGATCGAAGCGATACCCACATGGAAGCTCTGCCGCCTCCGCTAACCCTGATGGCAGAATCAATGACCTTGCCGCCATTGTTCTCTCTCACTCCCCTAATCAATCTTTACGCTATCTCACTTGTAATCTTCCCTAGTCGCTATTAAGATACTAAACTTTTACACTGATTGAGCAGTTATACTTATATATAGGCTTCGGTGCCTCTCTTTCGGGCTTTATCTCTGGGTCCTTCTTTCTTTCTCTCCAAGTTATATATTCTTTTAATAATTTTAAAAATAAAACTTAAATTAACATTTTCACATTTATATTTTAAATTTGAAACAAATATTAGATAATTTCTAAATTTAATAATCCAATGTAAACCATATTAACTCAACCAAACTATATATAAATACTACTTGTATACGGTTTTAGAAATATACATTTTAAAATTTTTTATTTTATTTTCTTTAAATTAAAATATATGAAATTATTTGTTTAGAAATTATAAAAAATGATTACCGGTTACTTTATTTTTTTTACTGACTTGTTTACAGAATTGGAGAAAAATAAAGAGTAATTATTGAAATGAATTTTTCTATAATATTCAAATTATTTTTTGATTGAACGATTATTATTTTTTATATTATTTAAAAATAGCATTTATTGAGTTGAATTGCCTTTTTTTTCCATTTAGTCAGAAATTAACTTCACTAATTAAGTTAATAAAAGAAAATAAATATATAATATTATTCCAATTTTTATTCATTACTAATTTAATTAGTCTTTTTTTAGTTAAATAATTTTTTCTCTTAACTTAGGTGTTAACTATTTATTTCTTATATTATTTCCAATTGACATTTACACTACAAAAAAAAACGCTAAATTGCGACCGATTTTTGCGACCGACATATATGGGTCGCAATTTTGCGACCGATTTGCGACTTATAATCCATCGGTCGCAAATTTTGGCGCTTAAAATTCCCGCGATTATGGTTAGTGATTTGCGACCGCTGTAATAGGGATTTGCGACCGATTTTGCGACCGATCTGCGACTAATTGGTTATCGGTCGCAAAATTTCGCGCGTTAAAAATGGGCCAAAGTTCTGGGACCGATTGGAGACAAAATTGCAACTGATTTTTTGCGACCGATATTTTCAGTCGCAAATCGGTCGCAAAATTTGCGCATAGACAAACGACATCGTGTCATTAAAAATTGCGACCGATTTTATAAACTTTGCGACCGATGAGTCGGTCGCAAATATTAGGGCTTTAAACGCCGCGCCCTCTCTTTTTTCTTTCTTCTTCTTTCTCTCTTCTCCTTCTCCTCTCCTCTCCTCCGTCCGCAGCGCCGCACAGGCCCTTCCTCACACCGTTCTAGCCCGCCTGACGCCGCCAGCCCCGCCCCCTTTGCACTCCGGTCAGTCGGTCAGTCTGTTTCGAAACAATCTGAGGTTAGTTTTATTTTGCGATTAATTTTTCCAAATTTTTTTTTTCGAATTTATTTGTTTTTCGAATTTATTTGTTTTTATTATATTAAGTTATTGTTGATTTTGTATATTGTTATTAGAATTTTGTATATGGTTGCGATTAATTTATTTTGTATATGGTTGAGTTGCGATTAGATAGGTATTATTGTTGGTATTATTGTTATTATTAATATAATTATTGGTATTATTGTTGTTGTTATTATTATTATTATTATTATTATTATTATTATTATTATTGTTATTATTATAATTATTATTGATGTTCTTATTATTATTATTATTATTATTATTATTATTATTGTTATTATTATTATTATTATTGTTATTATTATAATTATTTAATGTTGTTGTTGTTATTATTATTATTATTATTATTATTATTATTATTATTATTATTATTATTATTATTATTATTGGACCGATACTATTATTATTATTAGTATTATTGTGATTGTTATTATTATTGTTATTATTATTATTATTATTATTATTGTGATTGTTATTATTATTATTATTATTAGTAGTAGTATTAGTATTATTAGTATTATTGTTGTTGTTATTAATATTATTATTAATGTTTTTATTATTATTATTGTGATTGTTATTATTATTATTATTAGTATTATTGTTGTTGTTATTATTATTATTAGTATTATTGTTACCTTAAGCGATTGTGATTGACAATTCTGGCAATTAATCTATTAGCATGCGTTTGTTTGCGGAATAAAATTAAGAGAAAAATTAGAATTAAAGATATGAATTATTGAAAATATTGGAATCAAGTGCATTTCACCGTATTATTTCTCTGAAAATTTAATATAAATCATTTTACACAATGAATGATATCAAAATATTAAATATCCATTCAATTTTTATTATTTTTTACTGGTTATATCTTTTTTTAACTAATAAAAAAAACTAGCTAATTTTGATTTTCAGGTGGAAACTTCCAATTAAACGCACTTAATTGTACCAAAATACTATTTCACGCTTAATTATAAATATTTTCTATTTGTACATCGAAGTAGAAAAAAAAAAAGAAAATTCAGGCATCATCAATATAATAACTGTATATTCTACAGTAGACCAAGAAAAATTGATTTGATTTTAATGGCCCAGCTATTATAATTAACTTGATCCATTTTGAGGCCCAGCCCACAAAAACTTCATTTTTCCTTTTCCTTTTATCTCTAGATCCGGCACTACGTCAACCCATTTCATATTTTGAAAGTTTATATATGGTCTATGAACAAATATAGTATTTTTTTTTTTTTTTTGTAATTGGAAATTGAATATTCCATTTAAAGAGATATATTAAAAATTGGGCCTAATATAGGGGAAAAGGTTGAGGTTGAGAATATACACATGATCTACCGTTGGAGAAATAACAAAAATGATAGCAATTGATTGAGACTTAACTTACTAAGGCAACAATCCAAAAAACACGTGTTTCTGACTTATGTTCTTTAATCACTCTTAAAAAATAAAGATATTTACAATCAATTAATAACTAAGAAAAATTAAATTGAAATCACATCCATTCCCCTCATCTTAAATAAAAATAATTACCAACTGCACAACCACCAGAAATTGAACGAGTTAGAAGGATGAATTTTTTTAACTACCTCACCAACTCGGAAGCGAATTTATTACAAAATTAACTGATTTGATAGCTACTTTATTAGACCATTTCAAAGTCTGCAACCACTTCGTTCTAGTTTCAAAGTCTTCTTTGATAGAATATAATATAGATTTTTGAAGAATAATTGGAATTTATATAAATTATTTTTTGTGTGTTTAGGTTATTACATGTTCTTAATTATTGGCAACTCTTTCTTGAGAAGTTTTGGCTGTGTTTTTCTTTAATTTATATTATTGTCGTTATTACTCTTAAATATGTTTTTGACTTAAATGAATGATGAGTTTGGATTGGAGGCCTAGTAGTGGCCATATTGCCTTTGGAGAATGTTGGTATGATATAGAAGTGTTTATTGATTTGTTTCTGTATTTGAGATTTGATTGTGTTGTGCCGAAATGCTGCTGAATTTTTTTCCGAAAAATTCAATATGTAGAATAGTACACTTACCTTTATTATAGTAGTCTTTGTATTCAATAAATGAACTTAGTGATTTTACACTTGCAATATCGTTACCCTTATTATAGAAATAACCTTAGTTAGTTATAAGTGTTGTAAATTGAACATTACATTAGGTGCATGTTTTAAGGATGGTTTAGACTAATGCAATTACATGACAGGGCCCTTTATAAACACATTGTTAATTAGGTAAAAAAAAATGCAAAATAATCGAGATTGGATGTACTGGAGGTTCGAGGTCAATGGGATATTAAGACAAGAGTTCCTGCAAGGATTGGAGGCGTTTATACAGTTTGCAGTTGGTAATCCCAGTTTTATGGATGGTAATAAGTTGAGGTGTCCATGCAATCACAAGAAGTGTCGAAATCGAGCCTTCTTAGACATCGATACAGTGAAACTTCATTTGTGCAAACATGGGTTCGTGGAAAATTATTATGAATGGATACATCATGGTGAAGCTCGAGTTGCCAGTGGGTCAGGCCACTCCATTCCGGTAAATTTAGAAGTTCAGCCTTATCAATTTCTGTATGGCAATCAATGCAATGATATGGTAATCGATGCGAGTAGAGTACAATGTGATTGGGATAATATGGAGGAATCGCCAAACGTAGCAGCACAACAATTGTTTGACATGCTAAGTGCAGCTAACAGTGAACTGTGGCCTGGATGCAAGAATCATTCAGTTCTGTCTGTTGTTGCACGATTACTACACATGAAAGCGGAGCACCATTTTTCAGAAAGGTGTTACGATGATTTTGTGCAGTTAGCAAAAGAAATGTTGCCTGAAGGCCATTCAATGGTTGATAATTTTTATCGGACAAAAAAATTAGTTCGGGGGTTGGGACTACCGGTAGAAAAGATTGATTGCTGTCGTAATAACTGTATGATATTCTGGGGTGTTGACTCCAAATTCAGAGAATACAAGTTTTGTAATCTTCCAAGATATCAACAGTGGGGTCAAGGGACTGGTAGAGAGCAAAAAGAGAAGGCTTTCAAGAAGATGTATTATTTCCCTCTTATTCCTCGCCTTCAAAGGTTATATGCATCTAAGGCGACAGCTGAACACATGACATGGCATGCTTTGCATGAATATGATGATGGTATAATGACTCATCCGTCAGACTCTGAAGCGTGGAAACATTTTGATAACATTCATCCTGTGTTTGCTGCTGAAATGAGAAGTGTCAGATTGGGGCTTTGTACTGATGGGTTTCAGCCGTTTGGCCAATCAGGACAATAATATTCATCATGGCCTGTCATTGTGACACCATATAATCTACCACCGTCAATGTGTATGAAAGATGAATATATGTTTTTGTGTGTTATTGTTCCTGGGCCTACTAACCCAAAACATAAAATTGATGTATTTCTGCAGCCTTTGATTGCCGAACTTAATTATTTATGGGAATATGGGGTTGAAACATTTGATATTTCGACCAATCAGAATTTCATAATGCGAGCTGCTTTGCTTTGGACCATTAGTGATTTTCTAGCATTTGGAATGTTATCTGGGTGGAGTACCGCTGGCAAATTGGCTTGTCCTCATTGCATGGAAAACACAAATGCATTTACACTAAAGCACGGAGGTAAATAATGTTGGTTTGATTGTCATCGTAAATTCTTACCAGAATCTCACCCTTGGAGGAGAAATCGACAATGCTTTAGAAAGAACACAACTATTGTCGAACCCCCTCCACCTGTGAAGTCTGGAGCAGAAATATTACAAGAAATTGAAGATCTGGGGCTTATGAAAGTTATAGAGTTGGGTGCAGATGAGGTAAATAAAATAATTGGCAAGAATAGCGGGTGAAAAAAGCGAAGCATCTTCTGGGATTTGCCATACTGGAGTTCACTTCTTATCCGTCATAACCTTGATGTCATGCACATAGAAAAAAATGTGTTTGAAAATCTGTTCAACACTGTCATGAACATTGAAGGGAAAACCAAGGATAATGCAAAAGCGAGAGCAGACATGAAGGAAATTTGTCGTCGACCAGAACTCGAGCAAATTGTACTTACTGGTAAGTTTCCGAAGGCATGTTATTGTTTAGATAAACCCCAAAGGCAATTATTGTGTGAATGGTTACGATCATTAAGGTTTCCAGATGGTTACTGTTCAAATATGGGTAGATGTGTGGACATGAGGAAGTACAGATTGTTTGGCATGAAAAGCCATGACTGCCATGTTTTCATGCAAAGATTGATTCCTGTGGCATTCCGGGAATTATTACCAGGAAAAATTTGGGAAGCAATGACAGAATTGAGTCTCTTTTTCAAGGAATTGACGATGACCGTTATCCGATGCGATGATATGGACCAATTAGCGCGAGAAATCCCAATTGTGATGTGCAAGTTGGAGCGAATTTTTCCACCCGGCTTCTTTGATTCTATGGAACATCTACCGGTTCATTTGCCCTACGAATGTCGTTTAGCAGGACCGGTACAATATCGATGGATGTATCCATTTGAGAGGTGATTCACTAACATCTCATTGTAATGATTACATCATTTATTTGAACTTATACTTATATATTAGCATTGTACAATCACAGACACCTGCAGAAAATTAAAAAAAATGTGCGCAATAAGGCAAAGGTTGAGGGATCAATTTGCAATGCATATTTGGTGGAAGAAGCTTCAACATTCTGTTCACACTACTTTGACCAACATGTTTTCACCAAACATCGGAGAGTGCCACGTAACGATGACGGAGGAGATCGCGTTCAATCTGAGTTTGAAGGAAATCTAAAAATTTTCACCTACCCTGGGCGTACGATTGGTAAATCAAAAAAAAGACGATTGACTGATGCAGAGATACAAGCGGCTCAAACCTATATTTTATTGAATTGCGAAGAGATCACACCATATGTACAGTAAGTATAAATAATGTAAACATTCTAGACTTGACGTGGGCCGTTGTTAAATCATACTTATGCTAATATGGTTCGTTCATAAATAGGGAATATATCAATCTTCTGCGACTTCAAAATGTCAATTTGACTGATACTGCAGTTGATGCAAAGCTGGACACGGAATTTGCAGAATGGTTCAAATATTATGTAAGTTACTTTCAATGTACACAATACGTAATGTACATTTATTAAATCTGACTCATGTCATTACTATTTCCCATAGGCTCGAAGCTCGGGAAGCGATATTCGTAACAGATTTATTACGGATCTGGCAAAGGGGCCATTACCGGTTGGTAATGCCTACTCTGGCTACTTTGTAAACGGTTACAAGTTTCACACTGAGGGTTATGGGAGAAGCAGAAAGACAATGAACAGCGGTGTGTGCATAAAGGGATCAAACTACAGTGACGTGTCAAACGATTTTTATGGGAAATTGGTTGAGGTTTTGGAGTTAGAATATCCAGGCCTACCAATGAAGTGCACAATCTTATTCAAATGTGAATGGTTTGATCCTACGCCAAATGCTGGCACGAAGGTTCATCCTAAGTATAATCTGGTTGAAATTAATCAAAGAAGAAGATATACAAAGTATGAACCTTTTGTTTTGGCAATGCAAGCTGCACAAGTGTACTATGTCCCATATCCATCGTTTAAACAAGATAGATGCGATTGGATGGCAGTGTGTAAAATCAAGGCTAGATCAGTTGTTCATGCAATTGAAACGAAACAATCTTCTTCACTCGCAGTATCGGAGGCATTTCAAGAAGTTAGGGTTGAAACGCAACCGATGCAAGTTGTTGAAGATTTAACAGATAGATTGGATGATGAAAGCCAATCTTATGTTGAAATAGGAGCATCAGATGATGAAGAGGAAGAAGATCAAATCATCATGGGTACCTCAGAAGACGAATATGAAGAAGAGGAAGCTGATGAAGAGGAGGAGGAAGCAGATGATATTGAAGACACTTAAAACTTACAGCAATTTTACTATTACAAATTGATAAATGTATATGTAATTAATATTATTAATGAAGAATTTCAATGGTATTCACTTTGTTTACTCGTATTTACCACATGTTCTACAATTCATATAATTGTATAAATTCATTTTATCTAGGTTCTGATATCTGCAGTACAGATGGCTAGAGGCAGAGCGTTTGATTCTAACGCGTCCGGTAGTGGTTCGCGTGGAGGTCGTGGCTCTGCACGCAGTGCCCGTGGACGAGGAGGGTCGATCCCTCGTCCTTCGTCAGGTACGTCTGGGGCTTCGTCATCTGCTCAGCGACCAGTACTGCCGCCATCACATCCTTCTTCAGGTACGTCTGGGGCTTCATCCTCTGCTCAGCGTCCAGTACTGCCGCCATCACATCCTTCTTCAGGTACGTCTGGGGCTTCATCCTCTGCTCAGCGTCTAGTACTGCCGCCATCACAGCCTTCTGCTCCTTCCTCTTCTACTCCCGTTTCTAGACCAGTACAGACTCCACCAGCTGCACAGTCACCCACTATGCAAGGTAATCATAAATGTCATAACTGTCATTTTAATTATATATTAATTATCTAGAAATTTATAACATTTGTCATTTCTTTTGTAGCTTCATCAGATCCACGTATCACCCTCAGTTTGGTAGCAGGACAGTAAGTACTTATTCAAATTTTCTGTAGGCATATTTTGTAATTATATTTTGTAATTATTCATAACTGTGATGCTTTGGTGTAATTATATTTCACTTCTGTTTTTTTTTCAGCATATATCCATCTTCTCGAGCAGCGAGGCAAATTTTGAAGATAATCAAGCTACAGCTGCATAAAGAAGGATACACATGGGATGCCGTACCACAAGAGGCGAGAGACTTTTATTGGGAGGAGTTCCAGGTACTCTTTGGTTTAAGTTATATCATCATTCAATGTTTACAATTCAAGATACATCCTTAGTGTTTAAACGCTATATTTCATTTTTTTGCAGAAACATTTCATATGGGACGAGGCCATTACGGTTATGCTGAAAGTAGCCTGGGAGAAAATATGCGCCGATCGATACGCTGACTTCACCTATAGGATGAGAAGAAGCGGTAAGAAGCAGCAGTGCGTGTCTCAGGAGATATGGGAGAGCTGGCAAAAGGCTTGGGAGGATCCTGCATTCAAGAGAAAGCGGGAGATATTTGCACAAAACAGGCGCAGTGAGACTGGCGGTGATGGAGCAGGACCTTCGCGACACACAGGCGGATCTATATCTGCTATAGAGACAGCTCGATTATTAGTAAGTGAACTAGTCCCTTTACAATAAACTGATGTTTAATAAAAGGACACTATATATATTAATATATCATACATAAAAATTCATTACAGGCTAAAGAATTAGGTCGTGAGCCCACACCGATGGAGGTGTTTAGATACACTCACACGAAGGACCACGATCGTAATACCTTTGTCGACAGATGTGCGCTGAGCGTCAATGTAAGTAACAGTTAATAATATTTACATTTATCCTCTAATCATTGCGAAGATGTACAAAGTTCAATACAATAAAGCTTGCAATTGCATTGATTAATTAATTTTTTGTTTTCAGGAGAACTATACTACAGCTCGGGAGCATATTGTTACTTCTCAGACCGATGAATCCGAAGCTGAGTCAAGAATTGACGAGGTAGCGCTTTATCTCGAGGCTGCAGGGGGCGAGAAGAAGAGGAAGGTATACGGCATCGGGTCTCAGGCATCACAGTTTTACACTGGCTCAGCAGTTCACGCTTCTACAGCCAGCGCAGCACGACAGCCGGAGCACACTGACTCGCAGTATGATGATGATATACGGGCTCAGCTTGCTGATCAGCAGAGACAGATTGCAGAGCTTAGAGCGCATGTGATGCGGCTGTCCGGTGAGCAAGGTGCTGGTACTTCTTCCTCTGATCCTGCGCCTGCTACAGACCGACATGCTTCGACGTCTCAGCAGCAGCCACTATCGGCTCCTGATCCCAATGCTGCAGACGATACCTTGGTCACCCCTCCTGGCGCTACATCACATCCAGCAGGTACTCCTCCCGGCGATCCGACATCGGATCCTGCAGATGAGCAGCAGCATATATAGATTTTATTTTCGACCTTTTTATTTTTTCATTTGTAATTTCATATTTTAATTTGTTCAGAACAATAAAAATTACATTGTTATACTGTTCTTGAATTGCGTGTGTGTATATATGCATTTATGTCAACTTTCACATGTGCAAAAAATTTTGGTTTCAAAATAATATTTAATTTTTTTTATTTTTTTTTCCAATTTTGCGACCGATTTGATACCAAAAATAATAATTTTGAATTTACAATTTGCGACCTATTTGCGACCGATTTAAAAAAATTGCGACCGATTATTTGCGACCAAATTTGCGACTGAATTTGCAATTAAACCACGACCAAAAATTGCGACCGATAAAATCGGTCGCAAATTGATTTTGCGACCAGTGATTTTGCGACCGATAGGTGTCGGTCGCAAATAGGTCGCTACTTGAAAGTAGCGACCGATTTTTGCCATTTTGCGACCGATTGGTCAGTCGCAAAATGGCGGTTTTTTTGTAGTGTTACCAAGTAGTTTTCTTTTTCCATTTAGTCATAAGTCAATGTTTGAATAAATATTTTGAATGAATAGGATGACAATGATGCATATACATACTTTTTAAAGCTTTTGAATAATATGTTTTATTAATTTAATTACAAACTAATTTTATTAAATAAGTTATTAAAATAAAATAATGAACAGAGATAATAATAGTGTACAGATATAGCTTTTAAAGCCTTTGAGTTGTTTTTTATTTAACCATTTAATCACAAGTTAACTTTATTTAAAAAGTTATGAAAGAAAATAATGAGTATCATCCAATTTTTAAATATCATGTTGAATGCATGTAGATCCAATGTGGCATAATCTAATTTATTAACTCTTAAATTGCATCACTAAATTCAAGTAACTTTATTTATATATTGATTTACAAGTAGGGGAGAGTACACATAAGTTAAAACCGAAAAAACCGGATTTAACTAATCTAATTTTATTTTTTTTAATTAATCGATTCGATTTAATTTATAATTTTTGATAACTTTAGTTTTGGATGGATTTAATTGTAAAAAATAAATTATATTTCTCTAAAACCCAAAAAAAAAATCTATTTAAAGTCTCTAACCGAATAAAATTAAATATCATACTTTTATTTAGTAATACTTTTAATTTTTTAACATGGATGATGTAGTTTTGTGATTGAGAGTCGATCTCTCTTGAGTGCTGCCTGAGGAGGGTTTGGTGAAGTTAAATTGTGATGGTAGTAGTCTGACTAATCAGGGACTTACAAGTGGAGGCGGACTATTTCGTAATTTTAGAGGGAGATGGCTTGGAGGCTTTTGTCTTAAAATTGACCCTTTTTCGATTTTGGTTGGAGAGTCATCTGCTATTCGGACATGTCTTGTTCTTAAAACAAAAATCTTTATTACATATAACTATTACACGCTAAAAAATCTATATCAATATTAAAAATAAAAAAAAAATAAAAAAAAAAAACAGAGCATACCAATACCAAAACAGATTCAATATGAAAAGGGAATATAAAAAATGAGGCAATTGACTAAGAAATTGGTCCATAAATTACAGTTAAACTAATAATAAGGTCTCTATCTTATGATTGCAGCTAATATTAGAAATTTTGCATGGAGAGTTGTTTCGAGTTGCCTTCCTATTCTGGTGTCCTTAAAAGCTCGACATGTTGATGTAAATACTCGTCTTCCACTGCGTGATATTGAGGATGAGACTACCTTGCATGTTCTATGGCTCTATCTGATAGCTCAACAAACTTGGTTTTGGTCTTCTATAGGATGGTGGAATGGTGTCAACAGCATTCATAATTAGATAGCTTCTATGATCTCTGCGGTTCCTAGAGAAAAACTATGCTTAAGTTATTATAAAATGGAAACTTCGGAGGAACCGCAACCAGTTGGTGTAACAGCACAAGTATGTTCCAGCTACGATTATTCTAAGGGCTATGAACTATTTACATTCTACGATTATTAACGGGTAACGAAAAGCAATTAATTTTAAGATAAATGATAATTTTATAAATTATATTTAAATTTATTATAACGTAGAAACATTAATTACTTCCTTATTGTCGTAAGTCACAACTTAATAAATTTTCTTTGCCAAATGTATTTGTCAACCAGACTATTCTATCCTTCTGACACACAACGAAGCAAACACATAAGGCTGTGGTGGATTCTTTACTCCAAGAAAGGCAAGTCGTTTACCGCCGGCTCCATCCAGTCAACTTCTGGTTAAGAGCTTCTCAATTCAAAGAGTACTCATGTATTGACTCTTTTCGTACAAGTTTTACCATCTTTTTAGACTTTTTTTTTTTTTAAAAAAAAAAATAGTTATAGAGTTTTAAATTTTTTATTTTGAATATCCTGTCAGTTCTAATACTCTATCAATGTAGATGGTGATTACTAGAAAAATTTAAGCCAATTTCTTATTATACTTTCGTAATATATTTTTATATTTTATATTTTTTTCCATATGGATGAAAAATTATATTTTTTTCCTAAAACAAATTTCAATATAAATTTATCATAAAAATAAAATAAAATTTGAACGTAAATTCAAATAAAAAAATTTGTAAATGAATCCAGAGACACCTAAGATAAAATCTTAGTTGTTTACAATACACTGATATCTATATCCACACATTGATTTTATTTTTTAGTAGGTAAAATATATATTTTGAATTTTAAAAATAAATTTTTTTTGAAACCGAAGAAAGAAATTATTTGAAGATTAACATAGGGATCTTTTTTCTTAAAATCATTTGAAATTTAATCTCAATATTATGATAATTTTAAAAATAGACAAGACTTACTTCCATTTAATCTATAGCACCATACCACTATAAATTAAATTAATCAGAATAGACATTTTTTTAAAATTATTTTCATTTTACTTTTTTAGTAAATTTTCAAAAATATTTTTATTTCATAAAAAATTATTTCTCTGGTTTGATTCATGATTTAAATCAATAAATTCAGTTTATATAAAATTGATCTAAAAATATAATTGGCTTTTTGCACCGAAAAACATAAAAGAAAACTAACAGTAGCTGGTTGTGTAACTCGCCACGTGTCACGTGGTCCCCCCTGAACTTTAGTTAAACCACCTGAAATTAAAACAAAAATATTAATTAACCTAAATAAAAGAGCAAATCCCCTTTTTGTCCCCTTAGATCCCCCTTCGTTTATTAATTACACAGCACTTCTATTCTCTGTATCTATCTAACCAAAGTAATATCAGAAGTCCATGTCAGACAGCTGCAACTCTCGCCACTTCTCATGGCTAATGAAATCCTGCTTCCCCAGTCCACAGCACACCAACTCTCCCAATCCCATCCAACCCATCAACGCCGCCACCACTGCCACCATCACCACCATCTCTTCTCTTCCCGATGACCTTCTCTTGGAATGTATTTCTCGAGTCCCCTCCTCTTCTCTCCCTTCTCTTTCCCTTGTCTGCCGCCGCTGGTCTCACCTCCTTCGTTCCTCTTCTTTCCTCTCCCTCCGCCGCCTCCACAACCTCCTCCACCCAACTGTTTTCGCCTTCTCAGTTTCTAATTCAACTCTCTTCGCTGCCAACCTTTGTTTCCAAGAACCTTGGCAGATTGCTTCGTGTCTTCTATTTGAAATTGGTTCTTTAGATAATATTTCTCATGCTCGATTATCTGCGATTGGACCCAGAATCTACATTATCGGGCGAAATCGATTGTTTTGTTATGATACATGGAGTGCCACGATTTCTTCTAGATCTTCTATGATTTTTCCTAGGAAGAAATTCGCTACTGCTGTAGTTTCTTCCAAAATCTATGTTGCCGGAGGCGGGCCACGCGCTGCCGCGACAGTTGAGGAGTACGACCCAGATACTGATTCATGGTCTTTAGTAGCACAAGCGCCGAGAAAGAGATTCGGGTGCATCGGAGCAGCTGTTGATGGTGTGTTTTATGTAATTGGTGGACTTAAAATTGGTGGACTAGCTGGAAATGAATTTTCACGCGCCGCCACAGCTGGGGCAGAGGCATATGTGTATGCAAGTTCAATGGACTTGTATGATGTGGAGGCAAAAGTGTGGCTTAGGAGCCGAGCGGTTCCCGGAGGCGGGTGTGTAGTGGCAGCATGTGCGGCAGCTGGGTTTGTGTACATTTTAGCAAGCCACGCGGTGGAGCTTTCATTTTGGAGATTTGACGCACGTAGAAAATCCAGTGGCGGCGGTGGCGCGTTTGGAGAGTGGTGTAGAATAAAGAGCCCTCCACTGCCGGCTCAAGTTAGAGTCGACGGTACGGTGAGGTTTAGCTGTGTAGGAGTGGAAGATAAGGTAGTGCTAATTCAAGTCAATGGTTGCATTGACGATTTATTAAGGGGAAGTGGAAGAAATGTCAGGGGATTAAAGGAAGGATTGGTTTTGATTTATGATTGTAGCCGTGAAGAGTGGATCAGGGGCCCTGATCTGCCTGAGGTCATGAGACGCGCCGCTTGCGTGAGTGTGGAATGTTAAATCAGCTTGTCGTGACTAACTTGCGCCGGAAATATGGAACATGTTAAAAGAAGTTGCTTTACTGAGGCTAACGTGTGCCATTCATGTCGTTTCGGTAGCAGACAAAATGATCAATGCAACATGTGTTTGATTGTCATTCACGATAAAGAAAAAGCGACGTCTAGAGGCACACAAGTGTTATAGGGCTTAGGGAGAGATGGGCTCTAATTTTTTTTTTTTTAATTAAAAAAATGATTATGATTGGTTTGTTTTTGTTTTTATTTATTTTATTTTATTTTTTGGTTTGGAGGAAAGCAATCTAAAGATAGATATGGATTTGGATTCCATGACTATTTTTCTGGTGCATGGACAGAATTTGTCCAATTGGTGTATTATTTGGATGTTTTAAAATTTTTAAGTTGGAATGATAAATTTATTTATTCCCAACTTTAATAATTATTATATTGTATTTTATTTTTTAATATTATAATTTATTATTGTGTTTCAATGTATAATTATGAAATGAATTGCATTTTAATAAGTTTCCGAAGCAGAAAAGGCCTTGGAAATGGTCTTATGCATTTTGTGGTGCTGGTGTTTTGATTGTTGAGTTGTTTTGGTTAGTAGGTACTGCCACTGTTGTGTGTGCTGCGTTTTTGGTTATCTATTTGTCCTTGTATTCTAGCTCTTGCCTTAAGAGACGTTATACTATGCGGTTGTTTTGAGTTACTGTGATACTTTCTTTCTTGGCAATCTGAGCTTTAGGTTTGGGTGTAATGGGTTACCTTTTGGCCAGATATACTTATTAGTTTGCCAAGATTTTCATATATCTTTTTAATAAAATTCATTGATTGCTGATAAAAAAAATTGCATTTTAAACAAATTTTTTTTTTAAAAAAATAGATTCAAATTGATCTGAATTATTGTACTCTATCGATCTATTTATATACAGAAAGTCAAAATTTATCTAAAATAAAAAAGATGATCTTTCGTGAATTTTTTCCTAATTTACCCCTGAAAAGACAATTATGTGATCCCCAAATTTCAATAAAAAGGACAGTAAATATTAAGAATGATCCCTAATTTCAATAAAAGGTGATAAATGAGAGAGAGAGAGGATGAAAATCAAATTGTAACTATACTCAGTTTGAAGGAAAATTTCCCCTCATTTTGGATTTATTAGAGTTGTGTGTAAATTTCACTGCACACTTAATTATTAATTATAGGAAGAAATTGCATATATAATTCAGACAGTGCTTACAACTCCAAAAACTTAATCCATGCTCATAATGTGAAAAAGTTCACATTTTCTTAGTGCAGGGTTTACTCTCTTTTGGAATATTAATTTGTCCAACCACAATAATATCTGTCACTTTCTTAAAATTCTCCCAAAGTCAATATTCAAACCAAAAATCAAAATAAGAATATATTAGACTTTTTGCTTTGACTTTAGTCCCAAAATTACCATTTAAGCAATTTTCTTTTTATAAATAGAATGTTATAAAATGAAACATCTCTATATAAATAGAATAGAGGGAGTAATAATTAAGATAATACTTTCATACTCAGGTAAATTAAAAATTTTATTAAATAAAATTAATGTTATTTTTACATTTTTAAAAGAAATTTTTTAGAATTTCAAAATTGAAATAAAAATTAAAATAACAAATTAAAAGTAACAAAAATGGATTTTGGTAACTTTTAATTTGATAGATTATTTTTGTATATTTTTAAATTTTATGTCTTAATTAAATACAGTTAAAAATGCGCACAAACAAAAAATAAACATACAAAGTTACTAATAAACTAAAATTCCCCCAAAAGTATACATTAACCTTCGTATTATAGGAAACTTTTTTGTGGAACTTTAAATTAATATTGCAAGAAAATTTTTGTGGGACTTTAAATTTTACAGAGAACTTATAAATTAAGTGTCTATTTGGTTTAGTTATTCATATCAGCTGATAATTGATAATAAGTGGCTAATGGTTTTATAGCAGTTAGCTGATAAACGATAACGGTATTTGGTAAAATTCTAATAGCGGTTGCTATTAAAATTGCCTAATTCATAAATTTTCCTCTCAAGTTTATGCGATTTGCTTTATGGTACACTCAAGTTTGCAAGGAACCTATCATGATCCTACATTTTCACTTTTCAGTAATAATTAGATCCCTTGGCGAAATGGAATAACTTTGCAAGAGTTTAATTATGGCTCTTTATTTTTACATTTTATTTTGGTGAAGAGCATAGTTATTACTGAAATATAAAAGCGTAGAATCATGATAGGTCCCCATAAACTTGAGGGTGCCACGAGACAAACCGCATAAGCTTCAAGGGGCAAATTTATGCATTTGGCCCTATTAATATGAATATATTATTTTTTTATTTAAATACATATATAATATTTATTAAATTTTTTATATAATATTTAATAGAAAATTATTATTTTCAAACAATTATAAATAAAATGATGAAAAAACATTAATTTTTAAAAAACAATTTTATTAGTAATTATTGTTATGAGTTAATGAAATTGAAATTTATATCTATATATAATCTTAAAACAAAAAACATTTTAAAAATGCTGACTTGACGTTGTAATTTTTCAGCGTTACTTTTTTACTTTTCTTTATAAATTTTCTGTATTTTTAATGTCTTTCTTTCATTTGTTTTTCATTTTATAATTTACAAAGTATTTGCTATAAATTCATATATATGATTTTTAACATTTTATTTTGTTATTCTGTTGTAACTATCTACATATTAAATAGATATATAAACAGTGATTTATCTTCCATTAAAACCCTAAGGTCTCCCTTCACTTTTTTATTTTTATTTTTTTTTTATTTATTATTTTTTTTTTTTGTGTTTCTAATTTTCACTTTCTAGCCAACCAAAATATCCTATTTTCTGTAGATGGCTAGGAGCAATACTGATCAAGACTTTTTTTCCTTTGCGTTTGAAGTTGTATATTCAAATTACTATTATTACTTCTTAGTTACCCACAAGAGAAAACGTATCATGATTGTTCTTATTTTTGTACTCTTTTGCAAAAATCCAGATTTAAAATATTAATTCTATCCAAAATATAATGATTAAAATTTCCTTTTATTCTATCCAAATAAAACATATTAAAATACTCAATTTTCTAAGTTTATATGTTACTTTTTCATATATTAATTAAAAAGTCATACTAACAGTCGTTCTATATATAATATTTATCTTTTGAAAATTTTTAATTTTTTCTTTCCTTGATTTATATTTATATTTCATTTTTCAAACTTTTCTATATCTTTGATTTTTTTTTTTAGAAATTTTAAAATTTTTTAAGATAATTAAGCTTTGAAAAATTTTAAATTATTGCTTATCTATTTCTCTCTACCTAAATCTATTTAAGTTTTTTATGTTAAATTGAACTAAAATATTTTTTATTTGGGATTAATATATATTAGTATATGAATTTTTATTTTTTTCTTTATTTTTCTATGTTTTATCGGATTAATATTCAATATAAATAATGAAATTATATTTTATCAATAAATAATTATCTATATGTTATTCAAAATGAATTATTTGAATTATAAAACTTTAACTTGATTATAAAATTTTAGTTGATAAGATGCTCTTTGAGTTATAAATTTTAACTAAAATCTAGAATTCTTCGAATTTTATAATTATTTAAAATAAATTAATGACATTATAATTTAATAAAGTAATCTGCGGAAAAGTAAATCTCTTACTAACATACTTAATATAATTTATAAAATAAAATATTTAACAATAAAGTAATTCACAGAAAAAATAATTTTTTAATATGTATTTATGAATTATAAACTATCAAAACAATCCGCCTAAAAGCGTGGGCCTTCACCTATTATATAATATAAATATAAATCAGTAGTAGCTGATACAAAAAAATTCCAAAATATAGCTGATTGAGACTTCTATCAGTTATTAGGCCTGTGCAAAACCCGAGCCGATCCAAAAAACTCGAATCGACCCGACCGAAAATATAGAATTATAATGGATTTTTTGGGTGAGGTCAGGTTAGACAATTTGAGGGATATATCCTTATTCAGGTCGGGTGGATCGGTTAAATACCTAGTTTAACCCGATTTGACCTGAAAAATAAAAATATTAAATTTTTTTAATTTATTGATGTGATTCACTCTTCTTTCTTTCTTCTTTTGCATGTAAAATTAAAAATTCCAAATCAAAATTAATTTTTTCTTGAAGATGACATGTATTTTTTCTTGAGCAACTAAAAATATAATTTTTAAGTTTTCATATTTTTTTATTTCTATATGTATGTTAAATACTTAATTAGGACTTTTTTAATTTGCTATGATTTGGTTATGATTTAAGATGGAAAATTATGGCTTGGATGATTGTGATTAGTTTGGTTTGATTGTGTTATGATTTTTTCATTACAAATGTTTGATGTTGATTATGGTTTGACTATTGTTTTATAATTTTTTTATTATGATTGTTTGGTCAACAATTATATTTTTAGATAACTTTTTTAATTGTGTAGGATCCAAATAAAATTTTAATTGTGCAAGAGCCATATTAAAAAAGTATCCAAGCCATAAAATATATTTAATTGAAGATCCGGTTAAACCGGCCCCGAATACCCGATTCCATATTTATAGGGGTTATTCGGGTGGAGCCTGAACTCTTAAAGGGGTCGGGTCAGTAAAGTCATTCCCTCTCATTTCGGGTATTTTGGATCGGATTTGACCCGATCCGACCGTTGCTCACCCATATCAACTATCAACTAATTAAAAAATGTCCTGTAAACTAAGTATCTTATAATTAAACTGTATTAGATTTAGGTTTTCATTTTAGCGAGGACTTTACTTTCTATTTAGTTAGGGTTTTAGCTGCCTATTTTGTATTATTCTTTTTTAGGATAAGACATGTATACACGTGATGTATGGGATATTACCCCCAATAAAAAATGAATTTTTTAAAATAACGTTATTGTTTTATTTCTTTTCCAATTTACGGTCGAAAATAGCCTCGTATGAATCAAAATAATATTCATAGTGATTTAATTTATAAGTAGATTCATAAACCAAAATACAAGTAAATCTTTTCCCTTATTTTAGATTATTCATCTATTAATATTTAATTAAATGAAACCCGACACTTATTATCCTTTCAATCCCTTTTTATCTCCCCTTTCTTTTCATTTATTTCTTTTCTCTTTCTTTATTTTTTTTTAGAAAAATCAAACTAGAAATTTCATTAATTGGAAATTGTATACAGATATAGGATACAGATCAATATTTTTATATTTTTGTATAGGAAGTCTAATAATAAACCACTTATACAAAGAATAAAAAAACACAATCTTGATTTGAAGTATCTGATCGAGTTGACATAGCATAATATTTGCGTCATAGGCAATTGCTCCACTTGGTGGTTATTAATGGCCATTGTTTGACTCCATGGTCTTTCTATAAATTCGATCTAATTACCTTCAAATTTCTTTCTTCTATTGTAGAGAAAATCTGCATTTCTTTCTGCACAACTATTCAAATAATAAAAGATGTTAAACAAAATTACCATAATGGTGATAACAATAACTTGGAACTAAATCTGAGAATAAGATCCCAAAATATGGGCACAATAACTCAGAACTAAATTTAAGAACAAAATTTCAAAATATGGGCAACAATAAATCTCAATATTTGGGCGACAATAACTCAAATCCAGAAATAGATCTGAGAATTATTTGCAAAAACAACAAACAAAAAAGAAAGGGGTGACCACTGGTGATCGGTGAGAGCTCACCGATGGCCGTTCGTAGAAGAAGAAAAGAGAATTTTAGGTTTTAGATTTTGAGAGAAAAAGAGAGAGGGAGAGAGCCGCACAAGTAAAGTTTATTCCCACTCCATATTTTCTTTCGTCTTTGTTTAGCTTTAGATGATAGTTTTGTTTATATATTTAATTAAAAATTAATGAATTCCTATAATTATTGAAGATTGACGGTGCTCGATATTCAAAATATTAAGTTATTTTATCATTTTGCATGGGGAAATTTTTAGATATTACAATGAATTTCAAATCCTACCTGTTGCATGAATTCCTGTAATTATTGAAGATTGACAGTGCTCGATATTCAAAATATTAAGTTATTTTATCATTTTGCATGGGAAAATTTTTAGATATTACAATGAATTTCAAATCCTATCTATTGCATGAATTCCTGTAATTATTAAAGATTGGCGGTGCTCGATATTCAAAATATTAAGTTATTTTATCATTTTGCATGGGGAAATTTTTAGATATTACAACGAATTTCAATTCCTACCTGTTGCATAAGAATGCATTACTTTTGAATTGGCTTACTAGCCTTTAAAGAATTGATTACAAGCTTGCTTTGTGTTCGCGAGCTAGCTCGCAAGCTAAAAAAGTTCGACAGCTTGGCTTGAGTTTGACTCAATAAATTTATATTAAGCAAGCTTCAGCTTTTCTCAAAATTAAACTTCAAATGGTTATGAGTAATTTGACTCATTTACAAAGTCTTAGATGGCTCCATGGGAGAGAAAAGGCAATCATGAATAGCATGAACAATGTTTCAACCTAAAATTGGGAATTTAGTCAAAACAACTTGGAGATGCAGGGTATCGAACCCTGTACCTCTCGCATGCAAAGCGAGCGCTCTACCATTTGAGCTACATCCCCGCGCTGTAACAATCTAAATATAATTAATAAAAAATAATGACTGTAATCCTCACAGGGTTGGAAGTCCTCGTCAAGTGCAATACCAAATACCAATGGCAATAACAAATTCCAGTACTACAAACGCTAAACAGTAAACACAATAAAGCCCACAGCGTTTTGCCTCTCTTCATTCTTTCAATTCAAAGATTCATAAAAATCCCTTCTCAAGAAAAAGCCATCTGTTTCTCATAAATAATAATAATAATAATTCTCAGTGATGGATTTTCAAGTGGTAGTCCTAGCCGGTGGCACTTCAAAGAAACTAGTTCCTTTAGTTTCAAAGGTGGATTTTTTTTTTTTCTTTTGTTCACCTTCCTTCAAAACTCCTGTTTGGAAGAAAAGAAAAGAAAAGAAAAGAAAATAAAACCCTCGATTTTTCCTTTAATCAATGTCTCATTCTTATTTCTTATTTGGGTTTTCTTTGAATGCAGGAAGTCCCTAAAGCTCTACTTCCAGTGGCCAACCGACCGGTTCTTTCTTATGTTCTGGAACAATTGGAACTCAGTAATCTCAAAGATCTTATTGTGGTATATACTTTATGGGGGATATTATTTTCTACCTAATTCTTTTTCGGTGTTTTTTGAGAAAAGAATAGTGGAAAGAACAAAAAAAAAAAAAAAGCGTAATTGAGTTCGATTTGACAAGAAAATTGACGGTTATATTAGAAAATGTGTATTTGTAGTTTTTTTTTATTGGTTTTTAGGGTTTATTCAGGTTTCTAATGCTTTTTTTGCCCCTCTATATATTGTGGGGGTAGGTGGTTGAAGGGCAAGATGCAGCCCTTCGAGTTGGTGGTTGGATATCGGGTGCTTATGTTGATCGTCTACATGTTGAGGTAATTATTTAATTTTATTTTTCATGAAATCAATCGTTGAATTGTAACCCTGCTTTTGTGATAGAGACAAGAGATCATAATTTTAACTTATTTGATGATGCTTGATTTTTATAGTTTCTTTCTTTTCATCAAAATTAATGGTGATAAACTAAGGCTATTTCGTTAAATAAGTACTGTATTATCCTTAAACAAATGCATTATCAATATAAGTTAGTGAAATGATCAAATGGGAGAATTCTTCCTACAGAGCTTATCTTAAATAACCATTCCTACATATCTTTAACTGATTAAAAGATGTTAAAACAACTAGAATTATGGTCCAAATTTAATCTAGGCTTTAATTGGGATATTATAATTTATAGAGTACTTTCTTGTCCCTTTCGAGATTTATTTATGTGTGTATTCAAATAGATTGTTTTTCTGGTAGTAAAGAGTATTCAGATAATTTGTATTGCTGGAAAATCTACCCAGATATTCAGACTTTTTATTTTTATATTTAGTTTCTTAATTTGAGTTATATTGCCTTATGATAGCATGTTGCTTGTGGTTTTATTTGGGAGTCAAATCCTGCAAGGGTTAGGAATAGTTTCAGATTAGTACATCTTAATAGAGGTTTACATACCTATGCTCATATTTAAGTTTGTCAACCAATAGCAACTATGCTTCTTAGAATTAAGTTATAAACATTGTTATTTTTCCTCAATTGGTGGGTCGCTAATGCAGCGAGGACTTATGCCAACCTCACCCCATCCCACCTCAGTCCTTACATCTTATCACTTGACTGTTGCGCTAAGGTGATCCTTCCTGGCACTCCTTAGCATTATGTAACTGCTGTATATTTTATTTTATTTTGGAGCTGTCCTCTCTTTCTGGCTTCAGTTTCTTCTGCTCCACATTGTAAGAGTACAGTGTTCAAAAGTTATGGTAAAGTTGAGACTGAGAGTCGAGAGTTCATAGGGCTATTCCTAGTGTTATTGTAGCCATGATTTGTCTTGTCATGCTGTCTCTTGTACAATTTTTTGCACATTCCAAACAACAAGAAAAATGGGAACAATAGATTTAGTATCAACTCTTGTAGATCTATTCAAGTTGAAATTTACGCTTATTCTAATTTTGGTTTGATAATTTACAAAACTAAGGAGGATGATTCAGATATGGCCTAGAGGTAGCAATTTTGATCCAATTATGTGCCATGGAGTGGTTATTTCGTTTTTCAGTTAATGACTTAAAAGTTCCTCTTAGCAATTGCACTTGAGGTTTTAATTTGTCTCAATTGTATGCATAACATTAATGTTGGTGTTGATTGTAGTTAAATTTGGGAGACATGCAAGATCTTTTTACATAGTTTACATGCTATATATTTTATTCATAAAAATTTCACATAAGCTTACGGTATGACATTTTTAAGGAGCAGCAGGCATAGGTATAGAGAAGACACAGTGCTATATTAGCAATTTGAGAGTTCTGGTTATGATTGCCACTTGCCAGCCATATTGATTATGCATATGATTGATACAAATGCAAGTATTAGCTATAACTGATAATTTGACCAAAGATTTGAATGTTTTGGCCACAAACCCGTGATTTAAGGGTTGTATGTGTCTTTTTCTTGCTTACTCATTGGATGTTTGGTGAATAATTTTCTCAAGTTCAATTTGATAAATTTGATAACCGTTTCCTGATTTAGGCTTATTATATCATGCTATTTTTTTTTGGTTGGCCAATTTGTTCTTAAGCTTGCTACTAAAACTAATAATAAGAGATTTTATTCTAGAACTAAATATAAGATTAACATTATTGTAATTTAGATATTCAAACATCTTTTGTGGCATGACTTTATTGATTAGCTGATGCTGGTCTACTCAATCACATTGGTTCTAGATTTTTCAATTCCAAGGAAGTTAGTAGAGAAATGCAGTTGAGTATTCTCACAAATCTCACTGTTATTTTTTAAGCATGCGAACATTTTGTTCATCATAGTGAGGCACAGGTACTTTGCTTCTATTAGACCATGAGCGGAAATTCAGTGGTCATCTAGACGATGATGAGTTGAATTTGAACCTTGATGCATTGGGGCTTCTTTTACTTGTTCGCAGAAGCCATATAGAACTACTTCCATTTATTTATACACCCCCCACTAGTCTCCAAGAAAAAGTCAAAGTTTTTTGCCTTTTACATAACTTCAAATGTGGAAGCTTGTTTTTCATGTCTTGTTCTGAAATACATTTTGTTGGCATGATAATTTTTATGCTGCATTGTTTATTTTTACTGACTTGGACATAACTGCTTGATAATACTCTCATCTCAATTAAATTTTTGAAAAATATTAGAACTGACAAATTCCATATAATACTGCAGGTTGCTGCAGTTCCTGAGGATGTTGGCACAGCTGGTGCTCTTCGAGCCATTGCACGCCACTTGACTGCAAAGGACATCTTGGTTAGCACTCAAAAGTCTTCTACAGTGTTTGAGTTCTCAGCAATTGTATATTAATAGCTATTGGTGGTTTATCTTTTTGCAGGTTGTGACTGGTGATCTTGTTTCTGATGTTCCTCCTGGAGCAGTTGCAGCTGTTCATAGACGACATGATGCAGTTGTGACTACAATGCTTTGCTCTGCCCCTGTTGGTGGACCTGCAGAGTCAGGTGCCTCCTCTGGAAAAGACAAAATAAAGAAACCAAGACGATACAACATCATTGGGCTGGACTCGACAAAACAGTTCTTATTACATATAGCTACAGGTTGGCTATGAATAGTTAGTGTTGTTTGTAGTTTTTCTTTATTTGTCGATCATTCTACATCTTGGGGCTTCTTGCAGGAGCTGAAGTTGAGAAAGAAATTCGAATTCAGAAAACTATTCTTCAGGCAGTAGGGCAGGTAATAGGAGGTTATTTTCCCCTTTAGGGCATTTGGGAAACTTAGTTAATGATATGTGAACAGCATGGTGTCTCAAACCAAATGGTATCAATTATTAAAGCAAATAGAGTATACATGCATCTGTTGTTCATTAATCCTTGTCTGAATGTTTTGTTTGATTATTCAAATCTTCTATTCCTTTTTAAATTTTTATGCATTAGGAAACATTGAAGTCCCATCAGCATGTGTTGGTTTCAGTAACATTTTGATAATTGTTCATCCTAGTACAGTAAATGTTTTTCTATGAAGGGTAATGCATCTGTGGAGGCTCAATTTTCAATATTATGTGCTCAACAGTGGGAAATTTTTTCTTGCTTTTATTTATATTCACTTTTACCTTTTTCCTCAGATGGAAATACAATCTGATCTTATGGATGCTCATATGTATGCATTCAAGAGGTTTGACTTTTCACTTGTCTTGGTTTCCAAGATTTCTTCTGTCATGTGTCGGTTATCCTCAACTCTCCTTGTTGATGTCTTTCAGGTCTATTTTGCAAGAAGTTTTACATGAAAAAGATAAATTTCAAAGCTTACAACAAGATGTATTGCCCTATCTTGTCCGGAGCCAGCTGGTTAGTTTAATCAAGTCTTTTTGTTTTACATTTTTTAACTCCTTGTGCAGTTATAGAAAACTTAAAATAGTTTAATTTATTTAACAAACATCAGAAATCGGAGGTATTACTGAATAACTCACCGCAATCAGAAGAAAATGGAAATGAGAAGGCTGGTTCACAAAACAGTCATGTAATCATATCTGAAATCCTGGCCAATGCTTCTACACCAAGCTTTCATGAACTTTATGCATCGGGTCATAATGGTTCTGCTCCTGTTCGAAGAACTCATAAATGCTGTGCTTATATTGCAAGCAACAATAAATATTGTGCACGCTTAAATTCTATTCAAGCATTCTGTGATATTAACCGAGATGTGAGTATATGCAGTTGAAGCTCATCATGGTACTTTTATATTTGTCTCCTACTTGAATACTAAATTCAGTTGAAATTTTTTTCAATTTTAAATCAGGTCATAGGTGAAGCAAATTATCTGTCAGGTTATTCGTTCTCTGCACATAACAACATTATCCATCCTTCGGCACAGCTTGGATCAAAAACTACAGTGAGTCCAATAGTTCATGAACGCAACCATGCTTGTAAAATAGCTTACTTAGTTTCAGACTGATACCCTAGGATTATTAGTTGTTATGATACACTCATTTATTGTGAAGGCTTGTAATAGCATGTTGAGTTCATAGCTTTATGCGTCCCATTGGGAAGAATATATCTTTATACTCATAAAGTAGTTTGATGGCTCTAGGTGGGACCTCATTGCATGCTAGGAGAAGGTTCACAAATGGGTGACAAATGTAGTGTTAAGCGATCTGTTATCGGTCGTCACTGCCGGATAGGTTCCAATGTGAAGGTACAGTGATTTTTCAGTTGGCAACGTGAAAAATTATTTATCACAACAGCAAGATGCCTAGAATGCTTACTGTTAGTGCTTTGGCTATCATTTAATGCCTTATTTTTGTAAATTCAGAAAAAAATGACACCTTAACCGCTATAATTCTGATTTCTGTTATTTCAGGTTGTTAACTCAGTTATCATGAATCATGTCACAGTAGGAGATGGCTGTTCGATCCAAGGTTCTGTGATTTGCAGCAATGTGCAGCTTCAAGAGCGAGTTGTATTGAAAGATTGCCAGGT
Source organism: Jatropha curcas (assembly GCF_041381405.1). Classification (NCBI taxonomy): domain Eukaryota; kingdom Viridiplantae; phylum Streptophyta; class Magnoliopsida; order Malpighiales; family Euphorbiaceae; genus Jatropha; species Jatropha curcas. The sequence goes on along the minus strand of NC_143155.1, from coordinate 2,524,167 downwards.
AATCTCTATTTCTCTTCCTCCTTCCTACCCCCCCATGCATATGCTCTAAAAAGTGCATAGTTCATCTGGTTGATTTACATCTTGATGCTTTATGCTTCATTCCAGGTTGGAGCAGGTTTTGTAGTTACTGCAGGCAGTGAGTACAAGGGAGAGTCCTTGGCTAGAAAAGAGAAATAAGTTAATAGGGAGCGTCCTTTGCTGGAAAGACTTGCGAATCTCGAGGATTCAACTCAAATTTTGTGCTATGCTTCATCACATGTTGGGGCAAATTTTTTGGTAGCTGCTACCATTGATGCTGGATCAGGCCTTAGGCAAGGAAAGACAAATTCTGAAGTCTCATGAGTGTACTATTCAGCTCACATCATTTGTTTGTTTTAGTCCCTTTTCTTTTTTTGATGGTTAGGAGTTAATATTTTACTTCTTGTTATGTTACCTGTATTGATTCCCATGTATTTTTAATGACTGAAGAACGATAAATCAGTCTCAATTTTGTCTCATAATTGTAAAATGTGAAATTTTTCTTGTTCTTGAATAGAAAGCCTTTATTGACAAATGCGGGTTATAACAGATCTTTCCTCGCAAGGAGGAATTACTTCTATAGTTCTATGCACTAGTTAATCCATTCTGCAGGTAGGGAAGGTTTGCTTTCGAATCCGAATCAACTTGGTTCCTATTTGGTTTTGTTTCTGATTCTCCGACTTGAGAAACCAAGTGTTGAGAAACTTGGAGTCTGCCTGCTCAATGCGATACAAGTCGAATTTTTTCGGAAGGCACATAAAAGGCTTCTTTGCCTGCAAGGCATGAATTTTCAAAGTTCCTTATTCTGTTTCAGGTCAATCATCAGAGCCAGATACTAGCACTACTAGGCCACTTCTCAACCACCCTGCAGTTTATGATTTCCTTGAATTTTGTAAGATGTAACGATGTAAAGAGTATGATAACATTTATATAAATTTATATTTTATTGCTCATTAAGTGATCAAAAGAAGTAGTACAGGATGGAAGAGAATTTAAAGCTCGAACGGCAAAAGTGAATGAATGATCCAGCCAGGCACCTAACTCCAGACATGTTTATGAGACAATCCCGAGTTTCAAAAGTGTCAATTTCAAAAGGCTCAGCCTACCCAACCTACAGGCCAACAGCTTGGCTCCCAAACAGGTCCACACCTAAACATACAGTCTCTCCTGGCATTAACAGAGTATACAACAGAATGACAATCTCACTACTGCTTTCTTACTTGCAAGAGCGTAGAAGCACAAGGATCAGTATCATATCTTGGCGAAGTCAATAGTGTTTTTCCCATCATGACCCTTGCTAAAGAAATAAGTAAAGTAATCCGAATAGAGAACTGACTTATATTTTGGTGCTTCTCCACTCCCTAGAACTTCTGGTAAAGGTCCAATTAGAGCATGAGGTCCTGGATTGACAAAGATAGGAACTGAAACCCTGTTCTTGCTTCCGTTGACAATTACACGATGCTCTATGCTTTTATATCTGTCATTGCTCATTATCTGCAGTACATCTCCAATGTTGATAACTAGTGCTCCAGTAACAGGTGGGATATGAATCCAGCTATTCTCTTCTATTCCTCGAACATAAAGCCCACCAATGTCATCTTGTAGGAGGACTGTGATGGATGATACATCAGAATGACGGCCTATTCCGGCTGCAAGTTCAGGATTAGGACAATGAGGATAGTAATTCATGTTAATCCTTAGTGAACCCATTAAGGCATATTCTCTTTCTTTGTCAATCTCTTTCACATTGAGTTTTTTCAATAGCAGCTCTAACAACCTTTTGATAACCAGTTCAGCTCTCTTCATGTAATCAAGCACTTGATCCCTAAGGCAAAACACTGATAAGTCCATATTTATACATACATATTTTTCCCAGTTAATCGTGTAATTACAGAAGAGATGAACTTTAAAAGTTCAATGGACATCATATACCTTTTGATCTCTCAGCATTTCATGAACTACACTATTTTAAAGATAACTCCTCTTTGATATATATTTTCCAACTTTTCCTCTACAAAATGTGAACGGAGTCATAAAAAAGAAAAAAAAAAAAAAGATATTCTACTGCAGGAAAAAGTCTTTCACTAAGGCACACGTCATTTCCAAATTTGCGAATATCAATTATCTATATTACTAACTAAAATAATAATACTAATCTAGCAATTGGTTAAGAGAGTATAAAATATACCAATACAATTTATCTCAGGCTAGATGGGTAATATGGGCTGTAGATAATCGCTGAAAACTTTCCACCAAATTTTAATGTGGTTACTAGACTTCAATTTTAGTCAATCTTATCTCTGGAATTTCCTATGATTTCAATGCATGTTTGGTTTGTCTCAGAAATGAAATGGGAATGGAAATGAATGTCTAAAGCTGAAGAATCATGGCCTATACACATCCATTTTTACAAAACCAGCATTAGTTATACTAACCCAGGCCAGGAAATGATTAAGCACTAATAATAAAACTAGTCACAAAAGATCAGCACAAGTTGCAACCCGAATAAATCGTGCACAAATTTTATAAATTTGATTTACATAATCAATTCAAAAATCCAGACACAGTGAAATACTCTTAAAGCAAGTAATAAATACAGAGTTTCAGGATTCTTACTTGCATATAGGAGGCCACAATGAGGGAGATTTCTCATCTCCTGGGATGTAATGAAAGCTGAGATAGTCTTTCCATTCCAATACCTTTTCAGTTAAAGGGCTAAAACTAGTTGCAAGAAACACAGTATCAGTTGAGGAATTTCCTTTCCAATACTTCTTTCTTTCTTCATTTGGTAAACTGAAGAACCCGTGACCAGAATCCTTTAAATTATCAACAATCTCTAATGGAATCCCATGATTGATGATTTGAAAGAAACCCCACTTGCTTGCTGCTTGAGAAATTGATTCTGCAACTTGTGGGTCATCCCAATTTGAGACATCAATGATGGGTATAGATTCTTGGGATATGAGGATTTGGCTTGTATTCAATCTTTCATCTTGTGGTTGGATATACTGATGAGGAATAGATTCAAGACCTGTATCAACTAAACCCTTTAAGCCATTGGCCTTATGCACCACAAAATCAAGTATATTGGTGGAGGAGCTTGCAGTGGTTGGCGACATTTTTGGAGTTGGTAATTTTGCAGTTGCAGGCAAGAAGAGGGAAAGTCAAAACACTTACGGCGTCCGAATTTTATTAGTTTCTTTCTAAATTTTAATTTTTACCAATTAAGTGTTCGAAGGATAAATTCTTTTCAATTAAGTACATAAATGGCTTTATTTGATAAATTATATAACATGTAAACATCCATTAGAATAATCTTTTTTTTTCAGTTTTTTTTTTCAATTTTTATTATTTTATATTTTTTTAAAAAAATTAAAGGATTCTTTTTTTTTTATTCCAGAATAAAATCAATACAAAAAGAAAAAGTGAAACAAGAGAAACAGATAATAATTTTAAAAATAAATCAAATGAAAGAATAAAATAAAAATTATTCATTTAATTTTTGGCAAGAAATTTCAGTCACATGTATTTAATGTAAAATATTTATTATTATAAACACTTTTGAATTAGTAATGAAAAGTAAAATTGAGACATTAAAATAAAAAAAGAGACAAAAATTAAAACGCTTAAGAAAAAAAAAGATAAAATCCACGTACTAAATTTATAATCATCCCCATTCTCAAAAAAAAAAAAAAAAAAAAAAAAAAAAAAAAAAAAAAAATATTCCGTGCATGTAATTTATGTGTGAGCGCGCGCATTGGAAACTCCAATTCAAGAAAACACCTTTGCTGATTTGAACTCTTAAAATTGATATATATGTAAAAAATTTACCTAACAAGAATTCTTAATGGTACCTAATTAAAATCCTCAACAATGTTTTCCTCAGCAATTTAAACTTCTCAATGCCAAACAGACCAATATATAGTTCGACATATCATTCCTTGGATGTGCACAAGCTCAGATTTTAAAATTCCATACAATCTGCAAATTCTTGGCCGACAAACAAGTGCAACAAAATATTTCAGGCATAACCCTTATAATAACAAAACAAAGTTGGGATTCGCTTACAAAATTAATTAAAATCCTGGAAATTTCCACCCTTTTATTAAATCTCAATAGTGTATACTCTTGTAATGGATTCAAATAATGATTTTAATTTACACATTTTGGTTATTGTACAACAGTTGCCAAAAAAGAGCAAGCAAAACGGATTTTTAACACAACAGGAACAAAAAGGACAGTCGTATGAGGTTACTGAGTATAATATGAGCAGTTATTGCCTATCAGAGAAGAACAAAAAGATTAGTCTACTTAAAAGAATTGAAGAAGCTGATGGTGTCATTTAATGCCTGGATGAAATCGTCAACGTCTTCTTTAGTGTTGTAGAAATGTAGACTAGCACGTGCACTCGCATTTACTCCTAAATGCCGATGAAGAGGCTGGGCACAGTGGTGACCTGATCTGATAGCCACTCCATGCTGAGATTTAATAGTGTTAGCTGTCACCCAAGATAAAGTCATTTTCAACAAACTCTCACAAGTTTTCTTGGATCTGGTGTTATGCCTTGAGAATCTTTTATAGTGCATTATCTACAAAATGGATGTAAATGAAAAGAGTAGTAGTACTAAGAATAAGGCCTTATACCTGTTGGTCCAGAAAAGTTGCAATATCTGTAGGGTGAATACCCTCAACATTGAAAGAACAGAGAGCAGCACGGTGAACGGTTTCTGAAGGTTTTGGGCCATAAATACGAACATTGGGGACAGAAGAGAGGCTTTCATATAAATAATTAGCCAATTCCATCTGAAAATCAGTATGTAAATAAACAGTTATGCTGATTATAATGTTAAGAAATTTTACTCATGGGATATGTAACATGCTTGTATAAATTGGCTGCCTTATTTGCAGAATTGCATTCTCCCACAACCCTATCAACTCTAGACCATATCATCTTTAGTCATGCATCAAGATTTCTTCAATCTAAGATTAAGAATGCTTAGTGGCCAGCTTAAAGATGATAAATAAAATGTGATGACTTAAGTATAAATAGCATATCTATATGAATGCCACCCGAAATATCCTCTGCAGATGTCAAGTCCTTCTCACTCAACATATCCCCATTATGACAGTAAACAAGATACAATACTTTATTGCTTCTCCAGAACCAGCCCAGTGCATTGAACCCTCACAACACACAGAAAGATTGTGAAGGACAAGGTTTGATATTTACTCGTCTCTTCCAGAGGACCAAAATTCCAAAATACTGTCAACTTAAATATGCCCATCTTCTTCTCCAGTTTTTTTTTTTTTTTCCTTTATTTCTCTTTTTTTTTTTGTCCCTGGTGACATCTCCCACATTGACACAATATTAGCAATTTTTATTTCAAATAAAAGGATTCCAACTTGGATGATCATAAAGACGAGAAAGCAACATGACTTGCTGCAGTAGTAACAATAGAATTCTTAAAAGTCATTCATATAGCATGAATTAATCCGGTCTTTATTAGAATTAATGTCAAATATTTGAATACAAATGGAAGAAAAACGCAGCTCACCTCATAGTCATGAATCTTTTGCATGCCAATTCCTAGCAAATAATCAATAGCTGCTCCTAGCCCAATTGCTTCTCCAATTGCTGGAGTTCCTGCCTCAAATCTAACCCATAAAAGAGCAAATTAGAAAATAAAGCACTAATTTCATAACAGCACATAACAAGTATCTTGACCCAAAATATAACCAAATGGCTAGTGTTTCAAGTAGTTATTTTCACCAGACAATTAAATACAGCATGGCCATCCTGATCAAGAATTTTCCTTAGTGTGAAGAAAATACAACTGGCAGGCTTTATAGCCATGTAGATCTCAGTAAAAAGATCCATATATAGGCAAAAATATGCATGAAGGTTCAAACCTGAAATTGAGGATGCAATAACGGATACATAAAATAACAATGGAAGGATGATTATAATGTTTTTAGGGAGCCGAATAGCACATCTTTCATCAGGTAAGCCAGAGCAATAACTGCAGGATTCTTTATGTTCTCTTCAGTTCTTCTGATTCCAGAGAATAGTCACAGTTAATTGCTCCTATTTTTTATTTTTGTACTTTCACATAATTATTTACTTATTTTGAATCTGCAGTCTTTTTTTGCAGCTTTTGTTGCTGCCAGAACTATGTGGTATGGTTCAGCAACTACCACAATTGAATTGTTTGGTCCTGCTAATTATTAATTGCTAGGCTAACCAAAAATAAAAGTTATCCGAAGCTCGTTCTGTGAGAAACATAGTTTGAATTTGAACCTCTAATTTGGTGCAGCATATGGAAAACATGTGATATTTACTTAAAAAAAAGAGCATCTAATTGTTGAAAATAGCAAGTGAACATCATATATCATTACGTAAGAATTTATATACATTTCGCAGGTATATTTCATTATGTTGCAAATAGATTTACAAGAGCCTTCAATTCTAAAATCTAACACTAAATTCACAGTATATAATTGTCAATTGCTAGTTCCATGGGACTTGATTATATGCCAGAAAAAAATTAAGTCCTGATGATAGTGTTCTATTTGCATTCATTCAGTTCTAAGACACTATATATCAACAAGCAAAAAAGTCCACCAACCTTGATGGAGGCTCTGCATAAGTAGAATGATCTAAGAATACATCAGAGATCATTTCTCCACCGCCTAGGAAAGCAAAAACCCCAACATCAATGTATATTCTTAAAAAAGGTATTGCAATGAAGAATCAAAATCCAGGATAAGAAAAAAAATAAGTAGAATAAAAGTAAGAACTTACCCAAAAACGGAGGCATTGAGGACAAGATATCACTTTTACCATACAAGAAGCCAATGCCTGTGGGCCCACACATCTGGAGCATGATTATTTCTTAACTTCATATACTTGCCTAAAGCTTATATTGCGATATGCATGGAAAAGAACCTAACCTTGTGAGAGGAAGCAACAAGAAAATCAGCATTGAGCCTCTGGACATCAACCACCATGTGCGGTACACTTTGACAAGCATCTATAAGTACTTTTGCTCCAGCATCATGTGCCCACTCGATTATGTCTTCAATAGGAAGGAAAGAAGCTATAGGAAAAGCATATCATAGATCATTAACCATAATGTAGAGAATTTCTTTTTCCTGGATTTTTGACATGCATTTTTTCATTAAATTTAACTTCTAAGGCTTTTAGCTGATTTCATTCATAGCCTCTAATACATGGATCACCACATTGAATTATGGATTCATCAAAAAGTGTAATGAAACTTCCATATATTGATTTTTCTAAAACTTTAAAAGTAGAAAGTCAAAGTGGATGAAAAAATTAGTCTAGAAGGGACCCCTCTGTGGCTTTGTATAGTGTCGAAGAATAATAGCTATAAATAAGACTACTAAACAATCAAGTCAAGTCCCTTGCATCTATATCATTTAGATAGCACAAAATAAAATTCAAATCCATCCAATTCTCATTCAAAACGAGAAAACATGAAGATAATAGAGAATAATTAAACAAGACGTCTCCTTCCAAACATCCTCCTGAAGTATATATGGGAAAAATATCCAGGGATATTAAATAAAATAAAAGATCAGAGGGCATTGATTTCTTAATCCTCGGTATCCTAAGTTGCTTGTAACATGTGAAATAAGTTTCCTTGGGCTTTCATGATCATGAGTAACAAGGAAAAAATATCAGAGTTTAAACAATAACAGTTATCACTGAAAATAATCAGATAAATTTGCAGGCACAAAAGGCATATAGCTTTCCTTAGAATAAGGTGACTGATGGGAAGACCAAAAAAAAAATCAGCAGAAAATTACTAAAGTAAAGAAATGTACCAAGAACATTTGATATGTGGTGAACAACTACAAGTCTTGTGTTCTGTGAGATCACTTCTTTTAACTGCTGTACATCTGGAACTTCATTTTCATTCAAATTTACAAATTTGAGAAGGGCACCAGTTCTTTGAGCTACAAGTTGCCAAGGAACAATCGCACTGTGATGTTCAGCAATTGTGACTACAACCTAGAAAGCAAAAGATATTAATGTAATGTTAGTTACTTGAGATCTGATTCTAACAAAAAGACCATGGTATTGTAATGGTCAAATGATCTAATTAAGTATTAAATCAAAATCACTAATTATTTGATTATGATTATGATTTTGATTTGATGAAAAGAGCAGGAGCTTATTTCCACCAAAGACATCAGTAATTCTCCCATGATTAAACTGCAAGCTTCTAAATATTTCTCAGGTGCTCAGTGGTTCACAAGATTGGGCTTTAGATTACTAAGTCTTCATACATCATACCATTAAACGGCAAATACAAACATCCTAGGGCGTATCCCTAAATTGCTAAGGGGTTCCGTCTATTTGAATAAAGTCAGAACTTCCTCTCAAACTGCATTGCATACTGAGCAGAGGTTCATCTGCATGTTGTTGCAACAGCAGCAAGCTACCACACTTAAACAGCAAAAAGTTAACAACAAAATTTTACTTGATAGAAAACAGAAAAACCAATTACATTGTTACACAATTATTTCAGGGGAAACCAGCATTATTATATAGAAGGTTTATGCAATTAACCCCACTAAAATAATGCTTAGAGTGGTTGTTTCGAGCCCACTTCATTATCCTTTTCTCTTCCCCCTTCTTTCTCTTCCTATGGAAGAGAGGAGGAAGAAAGTTTAAGAAGATCAGGCATGGAGTACCAAGCTGAATGCCTTTGACACTGTACCCAGAAGTCAATTCATCAAACAAGGCCAAACTATTTACTAGCTTCAGCTTCCAAGTGGCTCAGTAACAACCAAGGAAAAAACTACAAAATTTTCCAGGTAAAAAGTCTCTGGCCCCAACAAATACCAAATGAAAATTTCAACTTTATTGACCTTAGCAAAAAGAATTTCACAGAATAACATGTAATCTACCAAAAATAAAAAGGTTCAAAGATAATAAGAGAGACAAGATAAATGATGCCAAAAGTATAAAAACAGACCTCATCTCCTGGTTTTAAATTTGCAAGGCCCCAGGAGTAGGCTACCAAATTGATAGCTTCAGTAGCATTCCTGGTGAAGACAATCTCTCTGGAGTCAGACGCATTGATAAAAGCAGCCACCTTTTTTCTAGCCAACTCGTATTCATCAGTTGCTTTTGCACTATATTCAAACGGAAACATTTAAATTAAAATTACTTTAAAAAAAAAAAAAAAAAAAAAAAAAAAAAACCCAACACATGAATCTCTAATTAGTAAATTTCCACCTTAGGTAGTGAATTCCTCGATGAACATTTGAATTATAAGTTTCATAATAGTTCTGTAAAGCCCTCAACACAGAATTAGGCTTCTGAGAAGTTGCAGCATTGTCTAAGTAGACAAGTTTTGATCCATTTACCTCCTGCAGAAGTCACACACAAACCCTAATTACTAAACATACGTACATATATCAACACCGAGATAGAAAAGTTTATCCCTTTTTTATAATGAAAATCTAATAAAAGCCCATTAAATAAAGAATATACAAACAAAATTTCACCATTGATTCGACTGAGAATTTATTCGAGTAAATAACAGCAACTCCACATAAAAAGAGAGAAGAAACGGTAGGCAAAGAGAGTTACCTGGTGGAGGATGGGGAAATCAGGTCGAGTTATATGACCCAGAGAAAGGGAACCAAGCGCCTGATCGCCTTCTCTGCCAGTTGTAGCTATTGCCTGAATAGCAGACGAAGAAGAATAAGAAGAAGATAATCTAGTTAATCCGCACCGGATAACCACAGGACTCTTAGTGGTGGCGGGCGGGGAGGAGTTAGGGCGTAGGAACTTAAACGACGGGAGTTTGAAAACGGCACCATCCATCATCATCATCACCACCTACCACAGACAATAGTCTGTTTATGTTTTAATTCTTCAGTGTTAACAGTTGAAAGTATGAGCTTTGAAACGTCAAGGAAGAAGCCAAAAGGTTAGTGGTCTACTGATTTTTATTTTTTTATTTTTTTTAATTTTTTTGGTTGGTAAGGTGTTGGCCAGATTATCCTTCCTTCGGGGGCCAGACGGCACCGTTTGGGTTTCGCGCTAAATTTCCTCTTAAAGTTTCAATCAACCGTTCGGACCAGAGAAAGGGACATGCTGGAAAATGTTAAACTATTAACCTGATGATTTTGTAATTTTTCATTTAAGACTCAATTATTTTTTGGAAATAATATTTTTTTTGGGGAAATTAAAATTTAGACTAAAATTACTTTTAAATCAAGCTCTTCATAAATTATTTGAGATCGACTCAAAATCAAGTGGAGTTCAAAGTGTCGACAAAGTTCGAGTGTTATAGCACTCGACTCGAGTGGGATAACATCAAATAATTTTTGTTGTTGGAAGAAAAATTGAACATAATTTACTATTTCAGACTTACTTTTCATCCCTTTCAACAATAAATTTAAAAATAAAGAGTTTTTTTTTAAGTATTTTTATAGTTGTATAAGTTGAAATAATAAAATTTTTCTGACACTGACAAATCTAAAAGAAATTCTTTTTAGTTGATCTCCAATTAACAAGAAAAAAAAAATTGTCGTTTTTAGTTTAAAAAAAAAATTTCTAGTGATAAATTATTTTATTCCAATCCAAAATTGGTAATAGTCTGGTTTCCAAGATCAATTTTCTATCTATTCAGGGTTCAGGTCAGTCACTTTACGACAACAGGATAAAAGCACTTCAACTGCCTTTCACGTTATAACTAGGGTGAAGTGCATATGAATAGAATGAAATAACCCTTAGTTTCAATTTATTCCAAAATATTTTGGAATTTGAAATTTCATTCCATTTCAAATATTTTTTAGAATTTAAAATTTTATTCTACATCATTCCATTGCAATTCCATTTGGAATTCAGTTTTTTTCAAATTTCTTAACCAAATACAAATCTAATATATTATATATATTTTTTAAATTAACAAGAAATAATCACCATAATTTTATTTATACATACTAAAAAAACATATTTAAATTTTAAAAATAATAAATTAATATCACATATAACTAAAAATCAAAACATTTAGTCTTACATGTTTATAAGTATATTAAAATATTTCAAACCATATAATCTAATAAAAAATAAGACATTATAACTAAAAATCATAATTTTCAAGTCAAGAAAGTATATATGAGTATTCAAATACATCATATATATTAATTACTAATTAGATTTAGAATTAAAACATTCTATTAAACTACTTAGTTTTAGAATTAAATATAATTTTTTTTTCAAAAAAAAAAGAAGAATTAAAGATATTTTATGCTAATTTTAATTTAATATTTTATTTTCAAATATATAATTATAAATTAAAGAAAATAAAATAAAAATTCAGAACATGAAATTTTATTTTTAATTTCCATTTCATATTCTATATCCCAATATTTTAAAAACTACATTCCATAATCCAAATTTCAGTTTGGATTGAAATATTCCGATTAAAGTACAACCCCTAGTTATAACGCATGACATGTGAAAAGTCGGTCCTTTGTCACCCAAAAACCTCACGTCTCTCACATAAAGGGGGAGGGGTAACGGTACACACAGTGGGAAACTTACTTGCATATACATTACAACACAAAATCAGATGTTGCTCACTGAGAAGCTATGAAGGGATTAAAAAACATGAGGCCGACAATGAATCGGTCTATAATCTGATTTTTCTTTTCTACTTTTCGATAGAATAATCTTGATACAAGATTACAAAGATTATGGTAACCGAAACTCCTAAGCAAAATGTGAAAGCAGATGTGGACCAGAAATAACCAACCGAGAGATTTACCTTTGTAAAGGAACCAACTGTACGACTTGATGAGCACATGCTCCTTAAAAAACTGAAATTTGCAGCAAAATTAGTTGGGGCTTTTCCTACTTTTCACTATGATGGTCAGTAGAATTCATAGGAAAAGAAAAAGAAAGAAAGCTATTGTTGTTTTAATGAAGGAAGCAAGCACTCATAGACACGCTCCATTCGTGATGTCACTACAAGTTTATACGAGGTTTGAACTCTCGGTTTTCCCAGATCAATAATATCCTGTCTCAAACTGGACCACGGAAAAAAAAAAAAACACCACCGGAAGTTAGCTCCAGAGAAGACCATAAACCTTACCCTTCTCTAAGCAAAAAGACATTGAAATTAAAATAATATGCAGACCAAGTATACTAACCATTGCCATTCACCAGTTGCTTTTGCGTGCCTCTCAACAGCATGAAACAGGCGATCTAAACTGTATAATACCAATCCAAACATGCAATGCGACTCTTTTTCCTGAAAGATTCAAAAAAAAAAAAAAAAAAGAAGGATTACAAATCACTTCCTCTAATTTTTTTCAATTATGTCTATCCTCCCTTCTTGTTCTCTCTCTCTCTCTCTCTCTCTCTCTCTCTCTCTCACGCATGTGTCATTTCAAGAGAAAAACAATTCGGCATGCAGTAAGTCTAAACTTACACTTTTACACTTTCTAATTAATTAGGCTTATTTCAGTACAGATGAGTCTCAATTATTTCAAAATTATCCCTGCCAAATTGGATGGGTTCTTAAACACTGGCCGCTAAGTCCATTCTGCTCCTACAATGAAATCAGAAAATCAGATCATGCTCCAACTGACAAATGTTGTTGCACGCTCATCAGCTGAGATGACTAAAATTGCAAGTCCAATGTGTGACATGCTCGGGCAAGCTACAATTATCCCTTACTGTTGGTAAAGGTGGTAAAGAAGAATTCAAACAGCCCTTGGGCCAAATGGTAAAAGGGTGATTTGGAACATGGGTAGTCCTCACTTCAAAGTCTAGACAATGAAAGAGAACAGCTATTTAGGTTGCTGTAATTTGCTGTGTGGAAGGCAATCATAAAGGTAAGCTGTCATATCCACAATGATGCTCACATATACAGTTAAAAGTACACATGATAAAAAAAAAAAAAAAAAAAAACCGAAAAAAGTTGAAATATGGAGAAATTCGTAAGTACTCCCGACTGATCATGAAACAGCTATCTCATCACTTTTCCCCTTTCCAAAAAGCAAGGAATTAAAGAAAGAACATTATTGAAAGAACAATGCGATGGAATGAGTCTTTCAACTCTACTAATTCACAGAGCAGGAATTTCAAAAGGTTAAATGGTTAACAAACAAGTAAGAACAAGGAAGAAGGATCAAATAACATATCAAGTTTCTTACCAGTCCTTGATCAACAAATGTTTGATATTGCATAATCTTTTTCTCGACCTCCACCAAGAGTAGCCTCCTTTGGCGTCGGGCAACTCTCCCTCTTCCTTCTGCTTTAGTATCCTAATTTAAGGAACCAAAAAAATTTGTAGCATAAAAACAATCAATAATGCGACAGACCTGAAATTACACTTTATAGATTTTCATCACCATTACAGAAAAGACATAAATATTGCCTATGCTCAAATCTGTTAGCACAATCTGTTGATTTTAATGTGAAAAGGGTTCATGAATCCAAATTCTGCAAATGCAATGGATTATTCAATTTCTCGCAATTATTCAAAAGTCACAAGAATGAGATAATATATAGAAATAAACAAGTTCTACCATATAGATTAAATTTTAGAAGAAAGGCACTGAACTCCACTAATCATAACAAAAATTGTGGCTCAAATAAATTAGAACCAAATTAAAAAAAGAACTAAAAAACTAAATATGTACAAATATTGAATAATAATTCACCCAACAAAATTTTCAATTCCAATAATTTCCACCATTTCAGAATCATCATTTTAGTGACAATATTTTACAAGTTGACAAGAAAGGGAAGAGACAGTTGATATACATAAATTTACCTCATTCACCTTTCTTTGAAGTAGCATAATGTTTAAATAGCATTTTATGATGCCAAGGAATATTTGGCCCGAGCATAGACCATCAATAAGAATGTATCCACTTTGTTGATAAAGCAAACATGACTTGTTACATAAAGCAACTCAACCACAAAACAATACATAAAAGGAGCAAAATATGATCAATTAACTCATGTAAGCATAGGCATCGTCTTAAGTTGAGTAGACAGCCTGAACAGAAAATACAGGTACATTTAGCCAGTACAGTGTACTACACTACCATAATGTCCTATACTAACCAACAGAACAGTTGATTCAATTCAGGCAATAGCCGTGAAAAAAAAAAAAAAAAAAAAAAAAAAAAAAAAAACAGAGATAAACTATTATCTTACCTGTTTAAACCATGCCCGTATTAACATTAGAAGAATGAGAGAGAGAAAAAATGCTGGCAAGGCAGCTAGAATAGCAAAGTTTATTTCATTTGCCTTGAGAATCTGATTCAGTTCAAGCATTGCCCTGTTCAAAGATTAAGGTAATTAGCAAACCAGAAAACATGATTACCTATCCAAGGTACAAGTTCGTGAACTCACGTCTCAATGTCCAGTTTTAGCTTCTGAACCTGAAATGGAGAGAACCCGCTATATAACACGACTAAATTTACAAGAAAAGATCTCATATTAAACTAGCATTTAATACCTGGATAAGTAAAGCACGAGCAAGCTCTCCACTTAGAAGATTTTGAATAGGATGCGTCAGTTCCTTTTCATACCTATATGCCAGAAAATATAAATCACCAGTTTAGAAAGTAGCATTACAAATAACACATAAACCTTGGATAAAAACTCACAAATAAGATAAAAAAGAGACAAAATTTTTGTTGGTTTATATTGTTGCTTTACTAGAAACCAAGAGTTATGTTTCAACTGAACCTACTCATTCATCCTAAAAGATGTAAGCAAATTGGCAATGAATAACCTTAAATTCTAATACCCAATAAATAGTATCACCAAGATTGCTGCAGAAGGAATTCATAATCCCAGTTGAATAAGGTGCATAGATTTATAAAAGCCCTGTTTCTTTGAGCTTAATGAAAATCGGGCTTGTTTCAATGTTGCAACCAAAAAAATATACTGAAATTGCATATAATAGGTACCACAAGAATGACATACTCAAGTCAAGGGTAAGTTGCAAAAATGAAAGTTCCAACATGAATAATTTGAGAATCCATCTCAATTGGCTACTAGGTAAAACACAAACATGATTTAATTTATCCTCGGAATTTTATGATATTATGCATTCTTAATCTCTAAATTTGATAGTATCTCTTGTGGAAATTAAAGAATTTTACAAGGATGCTTTATGGGCTCATCACAAATTAAAAGGTCCAGTTTGAGTAATGTCTCATAATAAAATATCATGCATAGAGGAAATTTACAGCATTGAAGGCAATATCTGTTTGTTTGACATTTTTTTGGGGAAAGAGATAGTATAGGCATTTCAAGATAGTTTTCCTATCCATCTACGTATATATGTTTACAAAAATGTAGAGATCTGGAAGTAACCAAAATCACTATATGAAAAGTATAACATGTCCCTTCTATTTTAGAATCTAATATGAAATTGTTTCATCCTTTCTTTCTCCACCCCACCCAAGCCTCTTCTCTCTTTATGTAAAATTCTGGAGCTTCACACATGTCTGTGTACAAGAATTACGCTCATTTCATACGTTCCTAGGAAAATCATTGGACAGAAAAGGGTAAAGAAAAAGGTAAAATATCTCAGACATGGAAACTAGTAATTATTTCAGCCATTCTGAGTTGTTCTACATGCAACTTTTACCATCTCATGGCCTTCTTATTTGCATACAATCATAGGTAACAACATAAGCTTAAAGGAAAAGGGCACACCTTCCCATAACTACTTCCATCAATTCTTGATCTGAAGCATTCTCTGGAAACTTTTGACCTTTTGTCTGCTCGCTGAAAGCCAGTAACATTCTGTAGCCATGCAAATAATTAGGTAAAAGGTTAATGAAAATTGATCTCAGTAAAGCCAAATTATTGTCAGAAGAATGGAGATTTAAAAAAAAAAATGTTATAGTAGAACATAGAAGTCCATTCTGCTTAAATCATTTGATTGCTTTTATCCATGACATGCATGCTAATGGCAAAAGATATTACCAAGTATCCAGAATTTCGAGGTACTTCCTTAAACATAAATTATTGCAAGTACAAGCCAACTCCTGAATGGCCCAAGATTTTTTATTTATTAATGAGTAAACCATGTGCAAAAGACATAGTATCTGCTTGGCATTGTGATTAGACTGTTGTTACAATATTTAGAGCTTAGCAAACCATGGTTTGGGAGAAGCTAGATATTTTAGCTTTTCCAAACCATGAGTTGGAAGAAACTAGATGTTTTAGCTTTTCCCAAACCATTGTTTACCAAAAGATATCAGTTCTTTAAATAATAATAAGAAAAAAAAGTCAAAACACATTTTTGAAAAGCAACTCCAAACCCAATCCTAAAGGGAGCCATAGTAAACCAAGATTAATTTTGAGCAAAGTGTTCAAGAAAGAATCAATATAATAACTCCATTCTAAAAACATACACACAAATGCAGCAAAAAGGAACAAAAGAATCCGCAACCCCAACTGGGATTGAAGTATGCTAATACCTAACAGTATAAGACTATATACCAAAAGAAGTGCTCTTTCCAAATAAAGCCCAATATCCTTCCACCCTTTTATCACGGTGAATATCTTGCACACTCTTCATCATTCCCTTGTCATCAAATTTAAGCTTGCATTTAATTTAAAAACATAATTTTAAGTGTGATCAAATGCAAGCATCTAAGATACAAGGGGGCAAATCTTTCATCACTGTTGATTCTGGCTATCCCATAGGGAATTTATGCAATTTTTGCATAAATAGGCTTCATTATCCAATACTATAAGAAAACAAAATTTAAAAAATGGAAAGGCAAATTTTGACCTGTGCAAAGAATTTGCAGTCAACTGCACTTCTTCTATCTCCATAACCCCTTTGTGTCTCTTCCTGAATGTCTCAAAAAGTTCATCTCTAATGGACAGAAGCTGACCACATATCAAGTAAGACTTTATTAAATTACTTGAAATTTGCATATAATCCCTACATGAATCTTATTTAGAGAGAGATAAAACATTAATAGATAGATAGAAAAATTGAATAACACATTGCTACAGGTCTGATCATTAAAGACACCATGTCACTATAAGCTAAAAGTACTGGATTTCTAAAACTAGTCTAGAGCTTGTCTAATTTAACTGTTGATGACCGTTGGAAGCAACAACTCTTACTGATAACCGATGGCTGATACCTATTAGCAGATAAATGTTAGTTGTTTGGTAAAGATGAATTTTATTAACAATTTCTTTATTAGCTGATAAATTGGTTCTAAATAAATTCTCATGTTTAGTATCGTAAGCATTACTATTAGGTATAGAATTCATTTGCAAACTCAAAACTATTATTAGAAAAGTCAAATTTGTACCCTTAATAATTTGGGTTAAATGACATATTCTACCAAATTTAATAGCTGTTGGAGTATGTGGGTAATCCCACAGCAGATAAATACAACTAACTAAAAGGGCATATAATGTGAAGGGTAAACCAACCAAAAAGGCTTGGGTCATTTTTTGTTAAAGGTAAGCCCAACTCATTATACGCTCAATATTAAATATATAATTGAATTTGATTTGATTAATTTGCTCCTAGGGCCCAGAGCCCAGATTCTCAACATAGTATCAGAGCCTGGGACCTGAACTTGCATGAAGGAAGTTCCAGTGTTGGGTCGCACCCTGATGGACCCGTGTTGGTCCATCGTATGCTTGTCAAGTGGGTCGTCCCACTTGAGAGGGGAGTGTTGGAGTATGTGGGTAATCCTACATCGGATAAATACAACTAACTAAATGGGCATATAATACGAAGGGTGAACCAACCAAAAAGGCTTAAGCCATTTTGTGTTAAAGATAAGTCCAACTCATTATAAACCCAATATTAAATATATAATTGAATTTGATTTGATTAATTTGCTCCTAGGGCCCAGAGCCCAGATTTTCAACATGATATCAGAGCCTGGGACCCGAACTGCATGAAGGAAGTTCTAGTGTTGGGTCGTACCCTGATGGACCCGTGTTGGGCCATCATATGCTTGTCAAGTGGGTAGTCCCACTTGAGGGGGGAGTGTTGGAGTATCTACGTAATCCCACATCGGATAAATACAACTAACTAAAAGGGCATATAATGTGAAGGGCGAACCAACCAAAAAGGCTTAGGCCATTTTGTATTAAAGGTAAGCCAAACTTATTATAAGTCCAATATCAAACTCCTAGGGCCCAGAGCCCAGATTCTCAACAATAGCATTTGCCTCGAGAATAACAAATTCCATGGAATTAAAATATATGAATCTGCGAATGGTTCCAGAAATTTTCATAATTATTTACATCAAGCAATCTGTAAAAACATATTGTTTCCTAGATCAAGGATGACTCAAAAGAACAAGCTAAAATAAAGACTCATAAATACTCTCTCTACCCAATAAATAAGATAAACATGATATAATTGACTTATATCAAACAAGCTCTCAACACATTAGTGTTTGAATAAGACTAAAAATAAAGATATACTCAAAAAAGTAAAGAACTATAAATTCTCAAATCTATAGAGACAAGAAAAATACACAACAATGTCCATTATAAGACTTCTATGAAATTTAGATCATAATTCTAAATTTCTTGAGTCTTTGAAGTTGACTTTCTCAAGTTTCTTGTTTGTATCGCCAATACAGATTCCCAATATCTTATGTCCAAAATCCAATTCATATAAGCACTCTTTCTAAAGTATAATCACAAGCTTACAACACAATTGAGTTTTCGCAACATTTCAATGAAAGTTTTGACTTTCACCAACAACTAAATTATTGATAAGATCCTCAATAAAATCTAAAGATTTCCTTTTATACCAGTGTATCTAATGGCATTTGATATCTAAGCAATTGCGGACTCAATACTTAATTGATATTTATGAACACTTGATCTATTCTTTTTTAAAATGAGCAGCTGGCCATTCAAATTTTTTGAAGATGCCAAAAGCAAGTCACAAGTTCATTAAAATGCTTCTGATACAAAAAAACAAACAATAAGAGGCCAAATCAAGTTTATACTGAAAAGGGTAAGCATACCGGTTGTTCCACATGTTCATTAAAGAAGATAACAGTTGAGTCCTTTGCTTCACGAATCCAATTGTCAATATCAGGACTTCCCATCAAACGACTATGCCTGAGGAGCCACATAGAACAAACAGAAAGGCCAACTGCACCACACGTGTAACGGATCCAGTACTGAGTCACTTTCTTTGGCTTTTGGTGTTTGGCAACCTAAGAAAAGGTCACATATGCATCACATGCCTCAAAAAGTTAACCAATTATAAGATTTCAACCTAAATTTAGCCCAAATAAGAAAAGGATGATGGAATATACTTACTATAAGAGACAAGAAAGAATCCAATTTCTGTAGATTTTTATATACCAAGTCAATGGAATCCGTCATTTCATGGTCAGTCCACTGAGACCCTTCTCGATTAACTTCTGGCAGAGTCTCAAACAGCAGAGGAAATGAACAGTTTCCATCAACAGAAGGATCAGACTGCATAAACGTTAAAAAGAATACAAAAATATTTAGAAGATCTTAGAGAAAATAAAGTGAGATCAAGAATAAAAATGCAAAAAAGGCTAAAACAGATTATGAGAACCAGAGGATGATTAAAAAGGAAAAAATGTAATTTTATATTTTTAAAGTTACCTGGTGTATCACACATAAATGAGTAATCGATGCCTCCAAATTTGAAAATAAGCGATTGATAGTAACTAAAAATGATTGTAAGTACTGTTCTGGGTCCTTCATTAACTCTTCTCCATGTATATCAACTTCCATGTAGACCTGTAGCCACAAGCAGGAAATTGACTGATAATCAATTTTACATATTTTTTAGAAGATGTAGAGCTCATCTGTAATCTGTTAATATCTATAATGAATTATAAAAAAAAAAAAAAAAACAGGGGATAGTAATGGATATAGCACTATGAAGATTGGAGCAAGGCAGGCTGCCAGGTCAGCATAGTTAGTTATGGAAAGAGATTATATAGAGGCTGCTGGCAAGAGTTTTTTTTTTTTTTTTTTTTTTGGGGGGGGGGGGGGGGGGGGGGGGGGCGTGTTTTGGAATCTTCAGTATATTGCAGCAGGGTATTCTGCCACGGGCTTGTTCCGGGGGGGTTGCTTGCAACCATTATCCTTTCTTGATTGTTTGGCTCTTTTGTTCTTTTGTTCATTGCTGTTATTGTATAACAAACAGTTCCATCCATCACAGTAACTAGGGGAAGTTTGCAACATCAAATGGGTCAAAACAAATATTAATATGGGCTAAGCCTACCATGTAAACTTCAAAAAGTTTACTCCACTTGAGATGAACCTTAAATTTCCCATTGCATGCCAAGAAAAAGAGCTAAGATGAACATTACAAGATAATGCAAATTGATATACCAAAATTTATTGAGAAGGAAGATATAAAAGAAAATCAATAAGCAGTAGTATGGCCACAAACGAACAAATGAAAAACCTATAACATTAATGGAGCAACTGCAGAGGGCCTCAGCAGCACATGTACAGCACTAAAATGATACCTACCTAGCATTTATCTCAGCATTGTTTCTAAGGAATGCAACTCAGGATAGAATGGAGCACAATGAGAACATTGGCAAACCCCCCTCAAGACTTTGATAATTATGTGTTAAATACAGTTTCACACTAAATGAGGAAAATTTCATGTATTGAAAATTAAAAACTGAATTACCCATAAAATTTGGTGAGAATTATCAAAAATAACCAAAAAAAAAAAAAAAAAAAAAAAAAAAATTAGACATAACAAATTGGTCGACTATGTAATTAATCAAATTGATAAATGTTTTCTAAGCAATTAACATGGGACTACTCCTACAATGATTAATTCTTTTTAAACATCTGTAAAATAATTCACAAACAAATATTGGCATACATTATCTTATCAATAAATAACAGAAAACAAAAATACTTGAAATTTGCATCCTTTCATGTAGCCATGCAGAGTATCCCTTTCTCTAAGCATACACTTTTGCTCTCACATTTTCAACTATCAAATAAAACCTTTATGTCTACAATCTACAATGTTTCTACTGCTTACCTTGAAAATAATAAATGTTTAAAAATGCCAAAATAACTAGAAGCAGAGTACTTAGGGAACTTCATTTTTACTTATTATCAATTTTACTGTCACCATTTTCTCACGGAAATAGAAAAAAGGAGAATAAGAAGCTCCATAAAGGAAAAGGAAAACTGGGAGGTGGGAGAGATAAATAAACTATGTTTAGAAAAAAAAACAAACAATTAAATGTTATGGAAGAGAAGTAAAGAAGAGAGAAAAAGATTAATAAGGGGAAAAAAGGAAAAGGAATAGTCCACCTAGTTCATGTTCAAATCAATAAAAATCCAGCGAAACAAAAAGAGATACGTACTCTAATCATAAATATAAACAATATTATCTTATGAAAAATAAAGTTTATTAGAAATAGTTTAATATGATTGATCAGACACAGATATGTATCTAAGAAGAGTTATCTAAGAAGAATTACAATATTACTCAAGTCTTACCTTCTCCAAAAACAACCATATAACACTATAGATAACAAATTGGATCTTTTATACCTTGAAAGTTTCCATCTATATTAGGATACAGCTTGCAGAACCACAATGAGAAGGAGAGCAGGTGTCAAAGTTTAACTAAAGTGATACAAGATGCAAAAGGTGAAGATTGAAAGTAGAGTAACATTGAGCACCTAATGTCCTTCCAAAGGTGTTTCTAATATGCATTACTACTACTCTACAGAAAATAATTGAACTTCCACTTAAACAAAAAGTAAAAGCATCATTGGTAAAGGGAAGGGCGGCTGGTGTATGGCAATGAAATACAAGATTCACTGTTTCTGTCTTACGTTTATTAACTGGAAGAAAAAGGCCAGTGCAAGGGACTGATCACTAACCACAGATAATAGATGGCAAGCTCTATAAAATATCGCGAATTTAAATAGCTAATCCCTAGGACAGGTTACAAGTTTGCTTGACCTTAGTATATTAATGTGCATATCATTTTGAAACTCATGATCATCTATCACGAGGAATAATCAGTCAGATAAAACATTCAAAGCTGCTTAACAAGGAAACGCAAATTGCATCTAAATTTTTGAAATTATCACAAAATGGAGACCTCCATTGAAAAAAGTAAAGAAAAGAAAGGTTCCAAAAAAAAAAAAAAAAAAAAAGCCCTCCATTCCAACTAAAAACCATCATTGAATTAGTAATGATGATATGCAACCAGAGGAATCAAATAAGAAGAAAATCAACAATTTATAATTTTTTATAAAGAGAAAGTACAGAAGCAAATAAAACAAGTGAAAACACTATCCAGAATCAATCAACACTGAAGAATACAAAAATGAAATGAAACTAGGCAAAATGAAGCAAACCTCAGCCAAAAATGTAGCCAATACGCGCCTTAATGCAGTTAAAACAGTCAGCCTCTCAGATATATAAGCAGATGCAGATTGACATATATGCTGCATTGAAGGACCCTGAGCAATACATTCTTGCAATAATTGAACAGTTCCATTAATGAAAGCCCTAGGCCCTCTCTCAAAGATCATGAAGTATAATTTTCTAGAATTAGAACCCTGAAATTCAATAGAAAAAAAAAATATTATCTAGGTAAAACATTTTACTACACTACGAATGATAGTTCCGATATTTCCTCACCTCTGCTCTAGATTGCCAAAATTGCAAATTCTTCTGTATATTATGCAAATTTGTTAAAGCGCACTCTAATATATCCTCCAAAACTTCATATACTCTAGATGCCTGTTTCACAACCCTGCACAAACACACAAAAAAGGAAAAGAAAACTTTTCCATTAGAATCTGTTGGTTTTTACTTTAAAGCATCAAACTTGTATGAAATGAAGTCGTACAGAGAAGATTCGGGCGTGTAGGAAGGCAAGGGAAGAGGGAGACAAGCTCTGCGTTTGCGAGAAGTGCAGCGGACTGTTTGGCGGCAGAGATTTGAAATTTTCCCGAAAACGTAAGAGTCAGAGGAGGGAAGTAAAGTCGCTAAACGGTTCGATAGATAACTGGAGTAGAATGAGGCTAGGGTTTTGACGCCGTTGGTTTTTTCTTCCTGGGCAGTATGATCGTCTTCCATGGATGCTATGTTTTCTTAGTTTTGTATTTGATGTGTATTTTGGAGGTTTTGTTTAGTTCAGAAATGAAATTCGAAACAACGACATTGTTCTCGACTGACGTTTACTTTCCCGAACTCAAACAGAAACGCGCAGACAATGTCATTTGAATGCATTGTATGCAAATCCGGAAGTGACCTCTTACTGCTGTTAAAATTACGAAAATATACCCTTTTGGCTTTTGTTTATCTACGTCCAACTTGACCACTTCCGTGTGGGGGGAAAAAACTGAAATAAACTGAATTATTTTCGATTTTAGCTTTTCCATTTTCGGACTTTAGTTTGCAATCTTCTAAAATTACTTTTGATATATAAATTAGTCATTATAAAACAGTTATTTTTTAAATGAAATCAAATCATTTAACTGAATTTGATGTATACAACCAAATTGACACGTTTGATTCAGTTTCTAAATTTATTTTGATATAATTCGATTTTAAGGAAAAATTATTTTCAATTTTTGGAACGAACCGCCCGTTTTCACAACGAGTTGCTTTGCCCAAGTACATATAGATGAATTATAAGTACTCTATTTTTAAACACCAAACAGGTTGAATGAAATTTTACTGAGTTTATGGAGAATGAAGGATGCACATTGTAAGTCATAAAAGGATTATAATATGAACACAAATTCTTTTTTTTTTTTTTTCTGAAAATGAACACAAATTTTTTTAAAACAATACACTAAAAATGTTGTTGAAGAATTCACTTTTTACATATTTTGCTATTCATGAAAAATAAAAAAGAAGAGTAATTGTAAACACAATTTGTTAAATCTAAATGCAATCTTGTAATGTTGATTATTCTCCATTGGACTGCCATTTGTAATGAAGAAATTGCAAAAGATAATTAAACATAATTTATTTATTTTAATTGTTATTTTATATTTGGTGTAAACATTAATTGGAAGTTTGAATTTTCTTTTATTAGTAGAAATTGAGAGAGCAAGATAAAATATTGATAGAGATCCAAATGAAAGATAAAGTTTTGATGTGTATTTTTACATTATTGTTGTTTTTATATTTATTTTCTTTTTCCCCTTTCAAACCGTCTCCAAACCAAATCAAATTGAATCACATCATAGGTTTGATTAGATAAGTAACTCTCTTGATCTGATCTAGGCAGAAATTGTTTTTTAAATTACTGTTACAGATTTAGTTCAGATGAAATTCTAAACCAAACCAAATTGAACTTCGAAAGTTATAAACTGATTTTGAATTGGGTTTGAATAAGTCCATGATTTGTTCTATTCCAAACCCATAAATTTTGTTCAAAAATAATTTAAAATTAAATTCCATTATCAGAAAAATAGAACTATAAATATATACACACAAATGGGTAACTTGCTTTCTCCAAAGAAAAAGAACCTGAAGCCTCTTATGCATACATTCTGCAGCAATTTCTGGGTAAACAGCATGTAAATTCATCAGAAAACAGATTTAGGATTGCAGAACAAGTCTAACAGATGAATGATAAAGAAAGGATCTGTTCAATTAGCAGGTCATAACGACATGAAATAAGAAAACCTTCAAGAACCTTGTTAATTGTTACACTGTCAAAGCTTATTGACATAGTAACAGAGTAAAATGTTCTAATAAGCACGACTAAAATCCTCGAGATTAGAAATATCATATAAAAAATTTTGAACAAATACAAAGTATAGATTAGAAGCTTCCCTGGCCTCATTCAACAGTATTCTTTTTTTTTTATTTTAGAACTTACAGCCTTCGAGATGGCTCAAACCAGTTGTTAACATGCAGAAAGTCAAGGAAAAACTCTGAAATCACTATAATATTGAACTACCAAGTTTCTTAAATTTGTTTCTTCATAATGGGCAAATAGAGTGCAGAGCTCAATTGATGACTAGGTAACCATGTCAATAATGCCTTACTCCCTAATCAGCAGATACATATTGAAAAGTACCAACCTATCTAAATAAAACTAAACTAAGCATTTTGAAACAATGGTATCAAAAGAATTTCAGCACTAAGAAGAAATTTAGTAGGATATCCATAAAACAATTATAAGATGTAATCTAATAATTAAGTTTGATATTAAATAATTCGAACTTTTCTAAAATGAATAATTTGGCACAGCAGCTGGCGTACCTATATAGATATTATCACTCAGCTGCCTACAGAAACTCACTAAAGGTCTAATCTTTCTCTGTAAATTTAGACTCTTACCTCAAACATAACACCAAAATTGGAGGAAACTCTCCTTATGAACCATAAATTGATGCTAAGAACACCAAAACTTCCTCCCCTCTAAAAATAATGATGGAAAACAACTTCCTCAATCTAACCAGCAATCATCAGAAATGTTAAATGAATTCCCAAAATATATAAATCCATAAAACTACCTCTTAATCCATTCCAATCTCCATCACCAAGCACTATTTCTGCTTATTCTTGATGGTGACCCCAAGCTCCCCTGCAACAACGACCGTAGTTGCCATATTAATAAACATGCCATGCTCAACAACACCTGCAAGCCTCAAAATTGCATCACTTGCAGCTTTCAAATCTCCCATATTTCCCTTCAAATACAAATCCACAATATAATTCCCATTATCAGTAACAAAAGGCTCTCCACCATTTTCCTTTCCATTGGAGCCATTAGTCCTCAACTTGGCTACACATCCTGCATACCCAAACAACTCCTGCAACCTCTTTGCAGTAAATTTCCAACAAAAAGGCACAATCTCAACCGGCATAGCTAACCCACTACCCCCAACATATTTTACTAATTTAGACTCATCAACAATCACAATGAACTTTTTACAAGCACCCTCAATCATTTTCTCTCTTAACAAAGACCCACCTCTACCTTTCACCAAATTGAGGTTGGGATCAACCTCATCAGCACCGTCAATTGCAAGATCAATAATTGGATAAGAATCAAGATCAGATAAGGGAATGCCCACAGAGAGAGCTTGTTCATGGGTCTTTTTCGAAGTGGGTATGCCTATAATGTTCTTTAGCTTCCCTTGACGTAAAAGCTCGCCAATGCGGTCCACAGCATGCTTGGCAGTGGAGCCGGTGCCAAGGCCAATAACCATACCGGATTCAACATGCTCCACAGCTTTATAGGCGGCAATTTTCTTGAGCTCATCTTGGGTTAGTATTACAGGATATGGGGATAGAGGAGACAAACCTGTCTCCATTGATAAATGAGGGTAAGGAATTGCCATTTCTTGAAAAAAAAAAAAAAGGAAACAAAAGAAAATAAAATGATAAAATGGGTTAATCAAAGGAAAAGAATTAGTTAAAGTAATTCAAAATCTAACTCAACCCAGAATCATTCGCACGGTAAAGAGAATATAAATGAAGGGTTTTGAAGAAAATGTCAAGATTATAAGAACCCAGATTATGAAATCTGGGTTTTCTAGGCGAAAAAAGATTAAATTAGTGACAGAGACAAATATAAAATGAAAGATACTATCTTTATGGGGTGTTCAAAAATTGTGGCTGCTGTTAGAGAGAGAGAGTATGAGTGATGGCTATGGAGGCACGGAGGAGGAGGGTTCTGAGAAGAGAGTATATATAGAGGAGGAAAAGTAGAAGATAAAAGGGTTTGTAAAGCAAACGACAGTTTAACAAGTGATTAAGAAAAACGTAGGCGTGTTTAGTGAGAGATTTCCTCGAAGAAAGGAAAATCTTATCTTTTGGCGTTTCTCGAGGGTCTGAGTGTCTGTTTTTGAGAGAGATCTTGCTTTTGCATTTTCTTTTTTAGAGTGGACACTAGAATCTTTAAATTAATCATTTTCTTAGGAAATGGCAAATATTTTTAAAATTGTAAAAAGAAAACTATTTTATCAAATCTCGTCTTAAAAATTAAAGCTGTACTAATTATTTTATTTTAATTTTATTCATATCTAAATATTTATATTATTTTTTTTAATTAAATGAGAATTTATTTGATTTCTCTTACTTTTAAATCCACTTGAAAAAAAAAAAACATCATTTTATAAGAGAGGATATTTTAATTCAACCGACACTGAATTCATACCCTATATAATTCCTTCTCCAAAATAGAAGGACAAAATAATAAATTTTATTCAATATATAAACTTTTAACTTTGGAAGATTATTTAAAATGAATTTATTTCGTTATAAATAATACTATAATAGAAAAATAAATATTTTCATTTTTACACAAATTTATTATTTTTAAATTAAATTTCATTTTAAAAACATGAATTTTATCATTTTGATTGTGTTTGTAAATTTTATTATTTAGTATCACAAATTATTTTTAATCTTTTAACTTGAAATATATCATCTATTTTTCAAAAAAAAAAGAAAAACATGTCTATAAATAGTTTTAAAAATAAATAATTAGATCATCATAATTAAAGAGTATTTTACTTATAATTTTAACATATTTAAGTGGTTCTTTTGTTAACCTAAAATATTTCTGTGGCTTTTTAATTAAAGTACATTTCACTAACTTGAT
The DNA here is from genome assembly GCF_041381405.1 of Jatropha curcas. NCBI lineage: Eukaryota > Viridiplantae > Streptophyta > Magnoliopsida > Malpighiales > Euphorbiaceae > Jatropha > Jatropha curcas. Next base: position 2,496,508 of record NC_143155.1, on the reverse strand, counting down.
ATTAAAACACACACTCTTAATAAATATAAACTAATATAAGACTAGCCAAATCTTACAAGTTCCAAAAAGTGCGTGGCAGTTTCTTTTCTATATTCAAGTTCGAATTCAAAATTTTTGATTAAGGAAAAAATAATCTGGACTGCTCTATCCCATCTCAATCAACATCTATCAACATCTGTACTAATAAATTGTTTTAAATAATTTATTAAATCCTTTTCAAGAAAAAAAGTATTTAATGATTTGATTCTATTTTATTTTATAATATAAAATAAAATTTTGCAAATCATTAATGTTCCCAAGTCAATGCACTGAAAAAAACAATTTTATTTTTTTTGTAACATGAATAATGCCATCTGTTTAATTTCATATATTTGCCTTTCATACGCCAACATTATTTCCTAACTAAAAGAAGAAACATGAATCATGCACTACTGCCTACATTTGTCTTGAATAGTTCTATAACTAAATTAAGAACATTTATTATTATTATTATTATTATTATTTGCATAAAAATGTTTAAAAAGAATAGGTTATCGAAATTTTGACTCACTCATTTGAATTTTACTAGTTTTTTTTATGACGGGCATTGCATATTAATAATGTTCGTAATATAATTATTGTTTATATATACTTGATTAATTTTTTATTAAAATTATTATGTTATATTTTCTAGTTCTTTATAATAATGCATGAGTTTATTTTTGATAAAGATAAAGACAATAATTAATTTATATTATACTTTATTTATATAATAGAAGATGATGTTTTTCTTCTACTTTAAAAATAATAATAACACATCAAATAAAAAATTTTCATTTTAATTCTCTTTAAAGTACTGGTTGATTGATTGCAACATGTAAAACATTATATTAATTATCATTATTATTTAATAATATAAGCAATGATCATTTGAAATATATTTGAATATAGGCCTAATAGCAAAGAAAAACCTCAAGTTTCGACATTTTTTCAATTCTAGCCAGTTATTTTAATTGTAATGAAATAAATATTTAAATTTAAAAAAAAAAAAAAATCAAACATAAAATATTAAAAGAAAGTTTTGATCCTACGGTCCTACTCCTTCCTCTACCTCTCGGTGATTTCATCAAACAGGTGAAATACAAACTTCTGACTTCAAATCTCTGTATTTCTCTCTCCAGCCAAAATCCAAACATCACAAGAAATCCAAACGGGAGAATCCATTTCAAAAACGACAATCTCACATGAACAGCCACAAAAGGCCATCATTTTAACAACCACATACACAGAAAAAAGGAAAAGCAAAATGTAATGAGCAAGAAACAAAGCTGTCTGGCACATGGAATTTGACAATTATGGCAAAGCTTTTGTATTTGTATGGGGCTCGTACGGGCCATCCCTAGAGCTGCTGCAAATAAGAGCTAGACTTTGGACTAACTTGACTGCAGATAGCAGATTTTCAATTAAAATTTGAGAAAAATTCTGATTTTTCAGTAAATAATAGATTCTTGCAGTAAGTTCTTAAACTGACACTGAGGGAAATTTCCAAATATCTAACTTTCGTACGATCAGTTTTTGGCTCACAAAATCTTTTATAACCTTCTAGCTAACATAAAGCAAATGAAATACAAATCAGCACAAGTAGCACGGTAGTTAAACATGGTTCAAGATCATATGATAAGAAGGTATATGTAAATCAAACAACTCCAAAATTGAATCGAATATCTTCAACTGAATATTTGATTAGTGATGATTCTTAAGAGAATTCAACATTCTTTTCAATATGAATAAAGGACAATAAAGTACATCATAGGCAGAGTGGTTTGTGTACTTAACCATTGTTCAAGATCACATGGTAAGAATGTATATATAAATCAAAGAACTTCAAAATTGAATTGAATATCTTCAACTTAATGTCGTATTAATGATGGCTTCTTAAGAGAAATTCAACTTTCATTTTTGCCACAACAATTAGAATCATGGAGAGGTGTAGAAGGCAGCCAAAGGATTTGTTATCATTAAGCAGGTGTTATTGTTACAACTAGTTTGCTGTGTAAAGCTATTCCAACCAAGTCCATTTTGTTGCAATATCTGAATGGGTATAACAAGCCATTACGGAATAACCATGTTCATACAACTCCAAAGAATAGGATAACCCACCAAAAAATTGAGAGACAGGGAGAAGGGAGAGACAGGATACAACCATGTCTTTGTGTTTGATAAAAATTTCCTTTGAAATCCAATTTCTTAGTTCAAAAAAATAAATAACTAAAATCCAATTATTGTTGAAGATGTAAATCAAAAAGTACAATTTAACACTTGTGCTTTGTTTATCTAAGGTTGAAATAAATTAATATTATTCTTTTAAAGATAAAAATAAAAAAGAGATTGGATTCAGAAACATCACTAAAGAATAAGAGAAAGAAGAAACATTTTCAACAAAATATCATGAACGCCCTAAATCTCCTAGTCAGGAAAGGAATATGAAAAGCTCAATGAGCACTTTCATTTTCTTTTGCTATACTTTATTTATTTACTTTTTTTTTTTTCTAATTAGTTTTAGTTTTTCAGATATGTCGGATCAATAGGCACTTTGACTTTGCAATTAGGAGCTTTTTTACCTTTACGGATTATACTACAACATTGCAGAGTGTCAGATTATATTGTGCAGGGTAAGACTACAAAGGAAATGTGGCACTTAAAACTACGCTATTTCCAGTCCTCCAAAATGCTTTGCTTCCCTCAACATTCAGTTTACTACTACTGATTTCCGCGAATAACAATGAAAACTGAATGCTCATATCAGCAATATAATCATAGTAATACTGACCTTTTTTCCTGGCACTGATGCATTCTTTTTCTGTATCCTATTCCAGCAAAGAAATTGGAACCCTTGCAACCATAATCACACAAATCCACTTCTCATCATATTTAAAAACAATCCAGAACTTCATTTTCTGTTGAAGAAGGAAAGTAACTCTTTGATTCAATCAAGCTACAACCAGGCACCTTAGACAAACTCTTTTCTTTCATAAAGTCCCTAACTATCTCAGCCTCATCAAATCTACCTACTGCTGCATACATATTGGACAAGAGCACATAATATCCAGCTTTCTCTGGTTTCAACCTAATTAATCTTTTTGCAATTCGTTCTCCTACATCGACATTATTGTGAACTCTACATCCTGCTAATACAGCACCTAGCACTGCTTCATCAGGTTCTATTGGCATTTCTTCAATAAACCTCTCTGCCTCTTCCAAAAGCCCAGCTCTGCCCATACAATCAACCATACAAGCATAATGTTTCAATTCTGCCACCAGCCCACAATCTGGGATCATTTTGAAGTATACACGTGCTTGCTCGACCAAGCCACCATGGGCACAAGCTGATAAAACACCAAGAAATGTCACATCATTCGGTCTAACCCCTCTCAGATGCATCTGATCAAAGAGCTCCAGAGCAACACTCACATTACCACTTAATCCATACCCCAAAATCAAGGAGCTCCAAGAAACAACATCTCTTTCAGACATTCTATCAAAAACTCGATGTGCATAACCTAGTATAGCACATTTAACATACACGTCAACTATAGCATTTCCTAAACTTAACTCTAACCCTAAGCAATTTCTCACACACCAACCATGAACACTCTTTCCTTGCTTTAACCAGCCCAATCGACCAAAGACTAAAAGTAAGCTCACCATAACAACCCCATCAAGCTTAATGCCCAAATTAACCATTTCCTCGAACACTTGCAATCCCAACACTGGTTCCCCATGCTGAGCATACCCAGCAAGCATTGCAGTCCATAACACCGCATCCCTCTTAGACATTTCATCAAACAACATTCTGGCATTAAACAAATTACCAAAAGTAACGTACATAAAAACTAATGCAGACGCGACAAACAAACTTACCGACCAACCCATTCTCAGGCACAACGCATGAACTGAAGTCCCTAATTCCGCCATTCCCGAACCTGCGCACGCCCTTAAAACTAGAGGAAAAGAGAAGTCATCGGGTCGAACATCGGATTCTCTCCTCATTTGAAGAAACAAGTCTATAGATTTCTCGGGAAAATCAGAACGAGAAAATTCTCCCATTATGATGTTCCAAGAGAAGATATTTCTATACGGCATGTGAAAGAAAACAGAGAGAGAGTGAGGGATGAGTTTGCCATGACAGGAATACATCAAAACGAGCTTAGAACTGAGGATTACATTGTCGTAGAGAGAGGTGCGAAGTAAGCGAGCATGGAGGTGGCGGAGATGAGTTGGATTAGGTGAAGAGTGGAGGAGGGAAAAATAATGGGAAATGAGAGAGGTTTGGCTTGGGTTTATGGAAGTAGTGGTGGAGAAGAAGAGTTTGTTGAAAAGAAGAGATTCTTTTCTTGCTAGAAATAACAATGCTATGTGCATAGCCACTGCTACTGGAGGAATGTCTCACGAATCAGCTACCTCCAATTTTACGATCTGGAAGGAAATGGAAACTAGAGAGGACCTTTTGCGGTGCCGATTTCTGGTTTCTCCATTGGATGTTGAACAACTTCTCGAAATGTGTCATCATCAATAAGAACGAAATTGGAGGAAGATTTTCATTTACCAACGATATGACGTTTGAGGTACGAGAGGTGTCGTCTGATGTTGGAAGCCCAAATTCATCAATCACAATTTCACAATTGAAAGACAAATTGCAATAATAAGTTCTTGATTTACTTATTATTCGATGGCAGGGCGATTGTCATTTAATCAATTGCTGTATTTTGGCAAGGATTGCTTTTTTTTTTTTTTTTTTTTCTTTTGACCTTTTACCACTCAACAGAATCATTGCAAATTAAATAATTGAAATTTTATGGACGGAATTGATTTTTTTAATCAATCAAATTAAAATCAACGAAACAGAATTGATTTTATTTAATTTGATCTAATTTTTTAATTTTAACTTGTTTTTTAAGATTTTAATTTTTCTAATTTTTTAAGATTTTTCTAATTTTAGTTTTCAGGTCTCTTCTTGTAATTACCTCTGCTTACTCCTTTAAGCTATAAATTAATTAAGTAACGAGCATCTAATATTTAAAGGCAAAAATCAATTTTTTTTTAAGCTCCAATCAATTGTGAATACATAAATCAATCACATGGGCCATGGCATCCAAATATCAAAATATGATGTAAACAACAAACATGTTTTTCCTAGATTTTGACACATGTTCTTCTTATAGCCCTCTACTTGGCCTTTAAAATTATATTTAGCATTTCATCATCTTATAGTTATTGTTGTTTAATTACTATTTTCAATTAAGTCTCATAAAAACATATATCCTGAGAAAATGATACCCTTCATCCCAAAATTTTTTTCTTGGTTTGACTTTTGATTCGTACAGTTCTCTTACCAGTTTTTCGGTAGGTTTGCATAATTTTAAAATCTAAAAATTAGAGAATATTTTTTTATTCAAAATTTAAAATTAAAAAATTTATGACATAATTTTTAAATTTAATTTTAAAAAAGGGGTTTGGACTTAATTTTCTTTTTCGAAAATTAAGCTAACATATCCTTTTAGGGTTTTAGAGAAATCGAATGTTATGTAGTTCTAACTTATCTTGTACAAACTTCAACCCATTTACCTCACTTAGTTGCTAATGGCACTGATGAATGTTCTTTTTGAGGACCCATTGAAAAGATCATATAAATCTTCACTTCTTTCTTTGGTATTCTATTATGCCCTTAGTTCGGCCTTAGTCTGATCATCCAAGCATGATTGTGCTTCTATTATTTCAGATATCATCTTAAATTGTGTTTCATCGAAGTTTGTTCAACTGCAATAATTGAGATTGGTGTGGCTAAAAGTTATTTTGCTATTAGTGCAAGGTTGAGAATATATTGACATGACGACTCCGTCAATCTAAAATTGAAATGTTGTAACCTACAAAATTATCATCAAACTCGAAAAACAGTGTTAAGATAATTGTCAAGTTACAGAGAAGAATTTGAAACAAATCTTATGAATTTGAAATAATATATGTTCAACAATAATTACCCTTTCGATTGTCAATGATTGATTATGAATTTGAAACAAATTAGATGATTGATTATGAATTTGAAACAAATTAGAAGAAGTTGATGAAATAAAAAATTAAATAAATTCAATATATAAATCTACAATATTTTTCTTAACTTCATTTGTTATTATGTTTACCTCCGCTCTTTCTTCTTAACATTTTATAATAAGGATTCAAAGAATCATTTTCAGATGTCAAATTTACAACTAGGAGCAAAAACACAACCAACAACAGAAGAAGGTGGAATATTTTTAAATTGATTTAACTATTTCATTTTAATTGAAAATCTTTTAATAATTCATCATTTTCAATTTATCGAAGTGCATTAATGATATTAATGCATACAAACAAAAATAAATTAGATGTGGAATAATGAACTCCATTAAAAGAATACTTAGTGTCATTGAAAATTTTTAAAATATCCAAAATTTTTGTATAAATTTTGTAATTTGTGGATATAAATTAAATTGTGCTTCATTATTAGTTAAAAAAAATGCACAGTTATTCTCTATATCCAAAAGAGTATAAGTTGGACAATAATAAAGGAACAATTAGAGATTGTAGAGATTATTCAAAAATAATTTCGACAATAATTATAAATTAAAGAGCTTAGAGAGAAATAATTGATTTGAAGATGAATGACAATAATGAGTATTTATGATAAATTTAAAAATTCTAACTTCCACAAAAATATATTTAAAACTAGTCATTTATAATTATTGGAAGGGTTAATTTGAGATTTTTAATAAAATTTTTTGAAAAAAAGATTTGTTGCATCCTGTTGAAACCGCTGGTTTGAACCAGTGGGACGACTAATTCTAATTGTTATATAAAGAAATTCAAAATTCTTGGAAACGCCAATTTTAGCTGGTTCACAGTTACAAAAAAAAATTAAAATTAAAACCAGACTACAACCTCTCAATTCCGATTTTGATTTTTGTTGATTTCAATTTCAAACAATTTCAATTTTAATTTTCGTTGATTTCAAATCGACACTTGAGATTCCAAGAATAAGAAAATGACCACACATATATTCAAGAGCTTTCATTTGAAGTAAAATTCTCTGTACTAAAAATAAACAGCCACACACATGGATTTGCACCTAAAATTTCGTAAAATAATCCTACGGCACCCCCAACTTTGCGGGAACCAATTATGTACCTGAAGTACATTTTTTTAGATAAGTTATGCAGCTTTCTATGCTACAGAATAGCGGAAATACATTCATGCCGACTAGGATAACTCAGTGGAAGATGAGGCTCGTCTTGACTCAAAGTCCTACTCAACTTTTACCATCTTACAAGGACGTCGCAGAGACATGCACTCTTCAGCGACACTCAAAATGGCCACCCGGTTCCTAATCTTAAGAACATTACGCAGGAATCTCCACCTAATTCTGTAGCAGAGTCTCCTAAAATCTTCGTCGGTTTCTCAATTCCTCAGAAACATCCATTCCATCGATTCCCGTATTCAAGAAGGTGGTCTCGCTGTTCTGTTGGTGGAAAATCGCATGCCAGCCATAAAAATCACTGGTTTTCTACGCTCTGGGAAAGGTTACTTATTTTATTTTCATGACGACTCCATACAACCATATTTTGCAATCGAAATCATTTGACTTGATTTTAATTTTCGATGGATTTTTTTTTAATTAAAAATTGTAGACCACTCTCTTGAATCATATTTTGATTGCTCAACGTAGGAAGCGGATTGTAATGGACGTTGCCGTCGAGATTCGGTCTAACAGGAGTTCTACTTTTGTAAAAGAGTTGTATATTTTAAATGTTCCTATTTGGAAAGTTCACATTCTTTTTTCTCTCCACCGATTCTTGTACTCTTGCTGTTTGTATTGCAGCAAATGTTCATTTCTTCTCTGTTGATGCTCTTCTCAACAACGCAAGTACCTTATACTGTCTCTCTATTCTGTTTATTTTTCAGTTTATTTATTTTTAGTAGAATGACTTGGTGTCTATTGCAGGAGCTAAAGCCATCTTTCTCTTGCACTCAAGTTATTGACACAGAGAAGGAGAGGCACTGCAAGTCGCTTTTCGGTAGAAAAAAGAGGGGAAAATAGTTGGAAAATGAAAGAGAAAATGTTCATTAAGAGCTAAAGATTTTTCCACATTGGCCTTTATACATATAATTAATGCTCCTTTGAACGATTGTATTCAGCGCTCTACTCTTTCAGCGTGAAAATGTGCAAGACTAATGGAGAAAAATAGACTTGTGGTGTTAATTGTCTCTAATGGAGAAAAATAGACTTATGGTGTATAATTGTCTCTGTAAATTTAGAAGAGCCGTAATATTATTTTGTGAAAGTTCGTATGCAAATACTATTTATATTTTAGTATTTTAATATTTTAAAACTACGTGTTAGAAAGAGTGGTTATCCTAAATTCCTAATATTGCTAACTTGTAATTATATGCATGAATGAAACCAGCCACTCCATGACCAAAACCTGTTGGCCCCATTGACTTTGTTTGTGTCTGTCAATTAACACGTTCCAATTCCTCTAAACAACGTCTCCTCCCATTGGATGACGTCCATTGACCTTCCAAAATCTACCTATATATTAATATTAGTATAATTATTCAATACGTACGAGTTAAGGAACATAATGAGAGATCAGAAGCTGGTAAAATAATAATAATAATAATAATAATGAGAGATCATATGCTGCAGCACCATCCATTCTAAACTTGTAATGAAATTGTTAACTATCCACCATCTGACATAAAACAGTCATCATTCTCAATTTCTCTATAAACTTGATCGTAATTTATGATACATTGAAAATAAAAATTTTGAATAGATTTTAATAGGACATTTTAACTAAAAATTAATTAAATAATATTTTTAAGTAAAAATAATTGCGCCGATTAAATGACCTAATATAAATAAATAATATGTTTAAATTGAAATAAATAATTAGAAGTAAAGATATCTACTTGTTAAGTAATTTCTTTTTAATTTATAATTCAAATCAAACACAATTATACATACTATTATTTTTCGCTTACAGGTAAGTTTCACCTATTTAATGGTCGAACCAAATCCAATGCATAAAATTGAGAATTTATGAGTTTTAAATTTAAATAATTATGTCATAATAAGAGCTTAATCTTGTTGTGATGACTAATGGTGATGGACGCAAAGAGAAGCAAGTACAAATAGAATAAAATGTACATGCTTGTATTGGATTATATCAAATCGTCGCGAAATTGACTAATTGAGGGCATCAAACGCGGTTATGTGCAAAATCAATAACTACGACCTCGATTGATTCCGTCGTAGGAAATATCTCCGTCTCTATCTTGTCTTGGTTGTTTTTTATAAATAACAGCTCTTTTTCAACCTTAGCAATAAACTTTTTTCTCATTAAGAAAAGAAAAGAAAAGAAAAGAAAGGGAATGGCAACCGTCGGCGGTATTAAAGAAGTGGAGGGATTCGCTAACAGCGTTGAGATCGATGGCCTTGCTCGTTTCGCTGTTGATGACTATAACAAGAAACAGGTTTCTGACTCTGTTTAAGATCCGAATTTCTTTTAATCATATGTTTACTGTCATGATTTTTGGGTTTAATTTCGATATTTTGTTTAGTTTTTTCTAATCTTGCTCTGTTTGATTTCATTTTCTGCTTCAATTTTGGATTTATACATGATCTTTTTATCTCAATATAGCTACGAAAAGAATTAAAATTTGTTTTTTTTAATTGAATGTCAATAGCTTTGAATTTAATTATAAATTATAAGTTGTAATTGTTTCTTATTATAATTACATTTCTCTTATTATTTTTTATTGATTATTATGTCAGTATATATTAATATGGACACAATATTATATTTTATATTGTTAATATATATAATTTTTATTTAGCTATCTATACGATAAATGGGAAAATTAGAATAATTATATGAAAAATATGCATATATGGAGTATAGTATTGTTGGCTGAAGATAAATGGTATGTTGTGAGCAGAATGCATTGTTGGAGTATAAGAGAGTCGTGAATGCTAAGCAGCAGGTGGTGGCTGGGACGATATACTATATTACTTTGGAGGTAGAGGATGGTGGTCAAAAGAAAGTTTACGAAGCCAAGATTTGGGAGAAGCCATGGTTGAACTTTAAGGATGTCCAGGAATTCAAGCTTATTGGGGATGCCCCGACCCAGTCAACCCCGACAGAGTCTACCGCATAGCTGGTAACTGCTATTAAATAATATGCCCTTTGTTTTTATTTATGCACAAAGCAATGCAAAAACCTTAGCTTCTTGTGGAGATATAGCTTGTCATTCTGGATCTAACTTATTGTTATTCCTTAGGGTTCCTTTAAATAATTACCAGAACTTTTTTCTTCTGTGTAATTATTTTGCAAATTTAGAATGCTGAAAGCAGCTTTACTGATTCAAATTGTCTTTTTAAGAATCCCTATTTGTAGATAAATTATCAGTACAATTATATCAATTTATAACTTCATTCATGGGTGTAACCAAGGGTGCTGTATGGGTATCTTTTCTGGATGCTCTTTATGCCTAATATCAGTAGATATATAGCTTTTAATTGTTTGCTGATGATGCATTTGCAATTCAGGTAACTGAAGGATATGTGTAGGTTGCTTTGCTTGGAGTTGGTGCTCAAAATAACAGCAGATAATAATATTTGACAGTATTTTCCCCTGATGCTAGTGGAAATTGTATTATGTATATTTGAATTCCTATGTAATCTTGAATCATTTATAAACAATGCATAGTTATGAATGATTACAGCTATCTTATCTGTGATCTTTATTCTCACTGCCCTATCATTCTGTTTTCCCTTCTATGGATTAGTAAGGTAGTACAGCCACAGTTCAATTATGATACAAGAAATTTATATAGAAATTAAAATTGTAAGGCTAGAAAATCTGTTACCAGTTGGATCTTTTTATTCAAATATCACTTTGGGCCTGAAATTTTGACAGCGTATATTTTTATTGCTTTGCTCTTCTTGTAATTGTATCACTTATGCTTTTCCTGGTCAATTGCATCAAGCCTGAAACTTTTTACTGGACATATATATATATATATATATATATATATATATATATATATATATGGGAGAAAATCATAACTGTCTCAACATTTTTGGTTTACTAGGATTTTCATGATTCATTCAAATGTGAAGAAATAATAAAAAAAATCGTCTCATTTAGCAGAATTGTTTTTTCTGTAATTAAAGATTATGGATATTTACACTTGGTGGCAATTTCTGCCTTACAAAATTGTTTCTGTGATGGGTTAATTGCCTGCCTAATCTTTTTAAGCTCTCTTCAAGTTGGAAGTGATATGAAGGAAAATATCTTCTCTGCAAGGAATTGTCAAACCACCCATGGGATGATCATAGCCAAACTCCTCTTCAGCTTTGCTTAACAAATCTTGAAACAGAGGCTCTTTTAGATAAGATATGGGGACTACAAATCGCTTCTTCTCAATTTCTCCAATGTAGACTGCTAAGAAACCTTTCGGTACATCTGAACATCTTGAAGCTGCTTTCTTTGCAGCAAACGCAGACCGGCCAAGAATTTGCTTAAGATTACCCGCAAATCGAATAGCCATTGTCTTTCTTCTTGTTCTTAAGGAAAAAAAATTATTAGATTTGGTTGCTCGAGGAAAATGTATGAGCAGAGAATGTGAAGACTAGAGTTGTTTGAGAGTTGTGATGAAAGCATGTGAAATATACGTATATATAGATGAAACAATTCATTGAAAATATGGAGTTAGAGGCCAAGAATTGATCTGCTTAAAGCAGATGAGATATATAGCACATGCTGCTGTCTTACTATTGACAAAAAAAGGTTAGTAAGGACATATCCTACAAGTACATAGGACAAAACCATACCCTACAAGTACATAGAACAAAACCATGTGCCGAAGCCCTGAATCTTGAGGCTCTAGTTGATTAGTTAGAAAACAAAACCACGTGACAACCTTTAAGTGCAGTGAGATTTTGCAGGACATATACCTAATTACTTGGTCAAAACAACTCAAGCATTCACATTCTTTTGTGAGGACCCTATTTGGTCAAAGGACACTTACTTTGGCATCTATATCAACAAGATTTCCAATCTTTAGGTGGTCTGTCATTGGTTTATCTATCCTTCTTGCTTATGATTACGAAGACAGGAGCATGTGGTATCTCCATGAGTCTGTTTTGAGTAGACTGTACATAATTACACAGGCAGAAAAAAAAAAAAACCCTATATACATGTGTGTGCGAATCTTCATGTGGTACCTTCATTTGAAAGAGACTTTTCTTGTTTTTGTTTTTTCATAAGGCAGAAAAAAAAAAAAAATCAGTAGCAACCAAGACAATTAAGGGTAACTAAATAGAAAATACATCCCTAACTTGGATGAAAGCTAAAAAAAACGTATATATATGTGTGTGTTAGTTATTTGAAAAATGGCCTATATATGCAATTAATGATTTACTGAAATAAAAAACTATTATTCTGTAGTAGAATAATTAAGAAGGATGATAGCCATGCACTTTCTTCCACCACTGTCATTGGGTATCAAATTTTGCACAAGAACCTGTGCAAAGCCAATCTTCGTGTCTGTCTTGAGTTTTGCAGAATTTGCTTGGTAGATTTCAAATGTCAAGCACAAGTAATGTCTCTTGGAAATGAAAGAATTGTCAATGGACATTATTTACTTGTCTTTCCAAGTAATGTTTGCAGTAGAAACAACTCTAGAGGTAAGCTTATGGTTAGGCAACCACATAACTCCTTTTGCGTACAGGCATTATCTGGGCAGAAATTAAATTCAGTTCAAGTATAATTGTGTCACCTGATGTTGAAACGGAAACTCCATTGATGGAAGCAATTTTGCTGCTGGAGAGATTGAAGAGGCGACGGAGTTGCATTTTGAAGGTAATTAGTGATATTGTTAATGGGGGAAGGAATGTTTTAGAGAATCAGTTTAGGTTTAAAATTCAAATTGTATGCTCTAAGCAAAATCTAATATACACAGGAATAAATCCAAGGATTTACAAATTTTACACTTTCGCGGACTCAAACTTGTGCAGACCTGTCGTTTCTTAATCTTGGATCTTATCGGTTGTGAACAGAGCAGTAGTTTCAACTACTAGTTATCAGAGTAGGATTAGGATTTATGTGTAATCTGTGTTTTTAGAGTAGAATTAGATTTGTAATGAATGCTTTAAAGACAAAACGTGTTGTTTCCTCATATTTAATTTTTATCAGGCTTTATCTTCTTCTCCCAAGTTATTAACTTCTTGGGGATATTTTCTTGTTCACATGAGACAAGAAGGAATTTTCTGTCAGTTGTACTAATAATTATAAAATTTTCTGTAACAATCACTTCATATTGAAACAATAGATGCTTTTAATGAAATACTGTAATTCTTAATACAATCATTTGAGTTAGCTAATTCAGATGTCCATTTCCTTTCCCATTATTACACTTTTAAGATGAACCAAACATGGACTTAAGAACTGCTAGTTCAATCTTTGATCATATATAAATTGACTTGTAGTCCACAGGTTTCATAAGAAAAAATTTGACAATCCGAGACTAGTTTTGATTATTACTTCTTGATGTTTGAATGTTCAAGTGTGAGTGTATGAACTAAATTTTTTGTATTATGCTTAATCTTGCTTTACTGCATAATTATTAGAATTCTTAGGAGTAGCAAAGTGGAAATTAATGGTCGCACCAATGCCTAAATCATGTTTTACACAGTTGAAATATTGAATCAGGGAGTAGTTGCATATTAAAAAAAAAAAAAAAAAAAGAAAAGAAATTTAGTGTGAAAATACGTACAAGAAATTTCCCGTAATGATTTTTCTCATTTAGTATTATCGTTTTTGATTCTGTAATACATATTTACACTCAACAGGCAATTCCTGCCTTACAAAATTGTGTTCTATGGTGAATTAATTGACTGTCTACTCTTAAGATCTGCTCTTCAAGTTGGAAGTGACATGAAGGAAAGCTTCCTCTCTGCAAGGAATTGTCAAACCACCCATTGGATGATCAAAGCCAAACTCTTCTTCAGCTTTGCTTAACAAATCTTGAAATGAAGGCTCTCTTAGATAAGATATTGGAACGACAAATCGCTTCTCTTCAAGCTCTCCAATGTAAACTGCTAAGAATCCTTTGGGTACTTCTGAACTTCTTGAAGCTGCTTTATTTGGAGCAAATACAGACCGGCGAAGAATTTGCTTAGAGAGATTACCCGCCAAGCGAATAGCCATAGTCTTCTTCTTGTTGATGTAAAATCTTCAGAAAACAGGTATCAGATTTTGGTTGCTTGAGGAAACTGTATCAGTAGAGAATATGAAGGCTTGAGTTATCGGTGAGTTGTGACCAAAGCAAAAGAATTGCATATATATATATATATATATATATATAGATGGAAAAATTTTCTCTAAACTATGTAATTTAGTGGCCAAGAATCACTGGCTATGTGCAATCTGCACTAAACAGACCCTGAGGAATCACATTCTTCTGTCTTCTAGTTGATCAACAAGTTAGTCAGGAAATGCCCCACAAGTACAAAGATCAACCAATAGAAGACCATCTAAATATTTGAAATCAACTAGATATATGTAAAGCCAAGTGACACTTTGAGCATAGACATGCTTGAGATAAAGATATACAAGTGGCCTAACAGGAATGATTAGTGTGGGAAATCCTGCCAAATATGAGTTTAAGGATAAAACCATTTGCTTGGAATACATATCATAAAGGCATCTCACATGGTTTTGTCTAGGAACGGTCCATATAGGGGCCCTGAAGTGTTTAAAATTTAAAAATTCAGGGGCTAAAGTGCAATATATTTCAACAATATTAAGGACCAAACTGCAATCTAATTTAAAACGTAGTCAGTAAATAAAGTACAGTTGAAAGATCCTTCCAAATCCGAATTACAATATGGCAATTTTAGGCAGGTTTTGATGGAGATTGGTGGTAGGACATGATTCACATGATCTTCATTGTGTCTTAGATTCCATTGTCCTAAAAGGGTCATTTCTATTGGCTTATCTTTGTATTTGCAGGGCATGTCCTGACTAACCTTGTCTCTGAACAGGAAGACAGAAGCATGTGGTACCTCATGAGTCTGTTACTGTTGGAGATTTTCCCCTCAGGAAGACAGGATCAGCTTCCTTTCCTCCTTGCTCTACAACTTCCCATAGGTTTAATGCTCTCAAATAGGCCTTCATCTTGATGGCCCAAATGTGGTAATTTTCCCCTGTAAATACAGGAGGTCCAGGTGTGGAAATGCTTGCTGATGCCATACTGCTATTGCAGAATTTTGTTGAACACCAAAACCAGAAAAATAACACCCTCAGTCCCTTAAGAAGATGCAGTCCCTGAAGAAGATGGGCTCTGATACCACTTGTTGGAGATTTTCTCTCACTCAACAAACTCACAACAAAAGACAACAAAAAAAACAAAGCTTCAAAATACAATCACGTTTTGCAAATTCACACACTGATTCATTAGTTTGAGCTGCTTATATAGCAGTAAAAATATACAACAAAAGATTAGTCAATAACTACTACATCAAAGTCTTTTCTACTTTTTCTAACAAAACTCCTTAAATTAGGGAGACCCATACTTTTATCTATCAACTCCCTCAATCTAGATTTTTAGGATTACAAAAAACAAAATGTGCTATGAAAATCTTTTATAAAAATCTCAATATCACAACAGTCACTTCATCTATATATGCATATATGGGCTTTACATACATTGACTAAAACCGTCCCAAGCATTCATATTCACTTTTCATACATTTTTCTTAGGCAAAAAAAATCAGAAAGTTCATTTTCTTGATTCTTTTCTGATATTATATACCAGCAAGAACAAGAATATGGCTATTCGTTTGGCTGGTAATCTTTCTATGCAAATTCTTACCGGTTCTATCCTTGCTCCAAAAAACAAAGGAGCTTCAAGATGTTCTGATGTACCAAAAGGTTGTTTAGCGGTTTATATTGGGGAAATTGAGAAGAAGCGATTTGTAGTTCCAATATCTTATCTAAAAGAGCCTTTGTTTCAAGATTTGTTGAGCAAAGCTGAAGATGAGCTTGGCTTTGATAGAGAAGATACTTTCCTTCATGTCACTTCCAACTTGAAGAAAGCTTGACAAGAATAGGCAGAGGCAATTAATCTATCACATAAAACAATTTTGTAAGGTATAAATTGCCAACTCAGTGTAAATATATATTACAGAAGAAAAACAATTCTGCTATATGAGAAAAACCATCTTTTGGAAATTCTTTGTACATCTTTTTATACAATCCATTAGCTATTTACTTTCCTGTTATTACAAATGCTAGTCAGATTCTTTGACGAACAATTTTTTTAGATGTTTCAAAAGGTTATTAAGCAGTTTTTGTTGGAGAAAACTTAAACAAACAAACAAAAAGAGAAAGGATTTCTTATTCCTATATATATATTTCTATTGCTCCCCATTTCATTTTCTTCTCCTTCCATTCAGTTTGAATAATATTTGTAATCAAGTCCCTTTTGTTTTCCTGAACAGTTTCAAGGAACTATATCTGAGAAATATGGTTTAGAAAGAGATGGATGAATCTGAAATCTGATGTGTATTTCCATCATACAAGACATGGCATATAATTATATCCAATAGATTAACAATAAAGTAGAAGAAAACTGGTATAATAGTAGTGGAGTTTCTACAAAGCTGTCAGGCCTCAAGTTCGAATCCTATGCCTCGAGTTCAATCTTTAGATTTATGTGGTGCTATTGTCCTATAGCATCAAGCTTTATTTATCAGCTGCGCATGACTTACTTTCCCCATATAAATAATAGAAATCGAAATCACGAGACAAGCCATGAAAATTCATCAATGATTGCGCTGTACAAAATGACAACTAAACTTAATGGAAACTTTACAAAAAATTTCATTGATACAAACAAGGAGAAATGGGATTCAATTATGAGTTCCAAAACCATAAGTATCTTTCCTTAAGTACATTTTTATATAAATTTTACTCCAACATTTCATTGTTTAATTTGATTGTCAAGAATGAACTTCAAAAGAAAAATTAACTTAAAAAGAAAAATTATAAGAAAGTTATACTGCAAAGAGATATAGTTGAATTATCTAATCGAATTGTCTTTGATTCTGTACTAAAGAGAAGATATTTACACTTAACAGGCAATTTCTGCCTTACAAAATTATTTTCTATGATGAGTTAATTGACTCTGAATATTTTTAAGATCTGCTTTTCAAGTTGGAAGTGACATAAAGGAAAGCTTCCTCTGCGCAAGGAATTGTCAAACCACCCATTGGATGATCAAAGCCAAACTCATCTTCAGCTTTTCTTAACAAATCGTGAAATAAAGGCTCTTTTAGATAAGATATTGGAACGACAAATCGCTTCTTCTCAAGCTCTCCAATGTAAACTGCTAAGAAACCTTTTGGTACATCTGAACTTCTTGAAGCTGCTTTATTTGTGGCAAACACAGACTGGCGAAGAATTTGTTTAGAAAGATGACCTGCCAAGAGGATAGCCATAGTCTACTTCTTCTTTATATATAATTTTTGTAAAACAAGTACTAGATTTTGGTTGCTTGAGGAAATTGTATCAGTAGAGAATATGAAGGCTTGAGTTATTGTGACCAAAGCAAGAGAATTACATATATATAGATGGACAAGTTTAATGGAAAACCTCAAGAATATGAAATTTAGTGGCTAAGAATCATTGGATATTTACAATCTGCATTAAACAGACCCATGAGGAATCACATTCTCCTGTCTTCCAGTTGATCAACAAGTTAGTCAGGAAATGCCCCACAAATATGAAGCTAATCCAATAAAAGACTATCTATAGATTTGAAATCAACTAGATATACAACTAAAGCAAGCGACCCCTTCATCATAGACATGCTTAAGACAATGGAATACAAGTGGCCTAATAGGAATTGATGAGTGTGGGAAATCCTGCCAAATATGAGTTTGTGGATGAAACAATTGCTTGGAATACATATCATAAAGGCATCTCACATGGTTTTGTCTAAAGGGTTTAAAATCTAATATTTCAGGGGCTAAAGTGCAATATATTTAAACTATATCAAGGACTAACCTGCAATCTAATTTAAAATGTAAATTGGGGGATCCTTGCAAATCTGAATTACAATATAGCAATTCTAGGCAGGTTTTTGATGGAGACCGATGGTAGGACATGATTCACATGATCTACATTGTGGCTTAATTTTCCATTGTCCCAAAATGTCTATGACCAAAAGGGTCAGTCAAGTTTTGGCATGAAGATTTCCAATCTTTTGGTCATCTTTTATTGGCTTATCTTTGTACTTGTAGGGCATATCCTGACTAACCTTGTTTCTGAACAGGGAACCTTGTGGTACCTCTATCTCATGAATCTGTTTTGAGTGGGCTAAACATAGCCAATATTTCTTGGCCACTAAATCCAAATTTTAGAATGCTGTCAATAATTTACTGCATCTGTATATATTGACTTCACATACTTTGGCTAAAACCCTCAAAGTATTCACTCTTTTTATGCATTTTCCTTGAGCAATAAAGATCGGAAAGTTCATATTTTTTGGTTCTTTTCTGATATTATATACCAGCAAGAAGATGAGTATGGCCATTCGTTTGGCTGATAATCTTTCTAAGCAAATTTTTTGCGGGTCTATGTTTGCTCCAAATAAAGAAGCTTCAAGATGTTCTGATGTACCAAAAGGTTTCTTAGCAGTTTATATTGGGGAAATTGAGAAGAAGCGATTTGTAGTTCCATATCTTATCTAAAAGAGCCTCTATTTCAAGATTTGTTAAGCAAATCTGAAGATGAGTTCGGCTTTGATCATCCCATGGGCGGTTTGATAATTCCTTGCGGAGAAGATACTTTCCTTCATGTCACTTCCAACTTGAAGAGAGCTTGACAAGAGTAGGCATGCAGAGGCAATTAATCTATCACATAAAACAATTTTGTAAGGTATAAATTGCCAACTCAGTGTAAATATATATTACAGAAGAAAAACAATTCTGCTATATGAGAAAAACCATCTTTTGGAAATTCTTTGTACATCTTTTTATATAATCCATTAGCTATTTACTTTCCTGTTATTACAAATGCTAGTCAGATTCTTTGACGAACAATTTTTTTAGATGTTTCAAAAAGTTATTAAGCAGTTTTTGTTGGAGAAAACTTAAACAAACAAACAAAAAAGAGAAAGGATTTCTTATTCCTATATATATATTTCTATTGCTCCCCATTTCATTTTCTTCTCCTTCCATTCAGTTTAAATAATATTTGTAATCAAGTCCCTTTTGTTTTCCTGAACAGTTTCAAGGAACTATATCTGAGAAATATGGTTTAGAAAGAGATGGAGGAATCTGAAATCTGATGTGTATTTCCTTCATACAAGACATGGCATATAATTATATCCAATAGATTAACAATAAAGTAGAAGAAAACTGGTATAATAGTAGTGGAGTTTCTCCAAAGCTGTCAGGCCTCAAGTTCGAATCCTATGCCTCGGGTTCAATCTTTAGATTTATGTGGTGCTATTGTCCTATAGCATCAAGCTTTATTTCTCAGCTGCGCATGACTTACTTTCCCCATATAAATAATAGAAATCGAAATCACGAGACAAGCCATGAAAATTCATCAATGACTGCGCTGTACAAAATGACAACTAAACTTAATGGAAACTTTCCATTAAAAAATTTCATTGATATACAAACAAGGAGAAATGGGATTCAATTATGAGTTCCAAAACCATAAGTATCTTTCCTTAAGTACATTTTTATATAAATTTTACTCCAACATTTCATTGTTTAATTTGATTGTCAAGAATGAACTTCAGAAGAAAAATTAACTTAAAAAGAAAAATTATAAGAAAGTTATACTGCAAAGAGATATAGTTGAATTATCTAATCGAATTGTCTTTGATTCTGTACTAAAGAGAAGATATTTACACTTAACAGGCAATTTCTGCCTTACAAAATTGTTTTCTATGATGAGTTAATTGACTTTGAATATTCTTAAGATCTGCTTTTCAAGTTGGAAGTGACATAAAGGAAAGCTTCCTCT
The DNA here is from genome assembly GCF_041381405.1 of Jatropha curcas. Classification (NCBI taxonomy): domain Eukaryota; kingdom Viridiplantae; phylum Streptophyta; class Magnoliopsida; order Malpighiales; family Euphorbiaceae; genus Jatropha; species Jatropha curcas. The sequence goes on along the minus strand of NC_143155.1, from coordinate 2,476,385 downwards.
CTGCAAGGAATTGTCAAACCACCCATTGGATGATCAAAGCCAAACTCATCTTCAGCTTCTCTTAACAAATCTTGAAATAAAGGCTCTTTTAGATAAGATATTGGAACGACAAATCGCTTCTTCTCAAGCTCTCCAATGTAAACTGCTAAGAAACCTTTTGGTACATCTGAACTTCTTGAAGCTGCTTTATTTGTGGCAAACACAGACTGGCGAAGAATTTGTTTAGAAAGATGACCTGCCAAACGGATAGCCATAGTCTACTTCTTCTTTATATATAATTTTTGTAAAACAAGTACTAGATTTTGGTTGCTTGAGGAAATTGTATCAGTAGAGAATATGAAGGCTTGAGTTATTGTGACCAAAGCAAGAGAAGTACATATATATAGATGGAAAGCCTCAAGAATATGAAATTTAGTGGCTAAGAATCATTGGATATTTGCAATCTGCATTAAACAGACCCATGAGGAATCACGTTCTCCTGTCTTCCAGTTGATCAACAAGTTAGTCAGGAAATGCCCCACAAATATGAAGCTAATCCAATAAAAGACTATCTATAGATTTGAAATCAACTAGATATACAACTAAAGCAAGCGACCCCTTCATCATAGACATGCTTAAGACAATGGAATACAAGTGGCCTAATAGGAATTGATGAGTGTGGGAAACCTGCCAAATATGAGTTTGTGGATGAAACAATTGCTTGGAATACATATCATAAAGGCATCTCACATGGTTTTGTCTAAAGGGTTTAAAATCTAATATTTCAGGGGCTAAAGTGCAATATATTTAAACTATATCAAGGACTAATCTGCAATCTAATTTAAAATGTAAATTGGGGGATCCTTGCAAATCTGAATTACAATATAGCAATTCTAGGCAGGTTTTTGATGGAGACCGATGGTAGGACATGATTCACATGATCTACATTGTGGCTTAATTTTCCATTGTCCCAAAATGTCTATGACCAAAAGGGTCAGTCAAGTTTTGGCATGAAGATTTCCAATCTTTAGGTCATCTTTTATTGGCTTATCTTTGTACTTGTAGGGCATATCCTGACTAACCTTGTTTCTGAACAGGGAAGCTTGTGGTACCTCAACCTCATGAATCTGTTTTGAGTGGGCTAAACATAGCCAATATTTCTTGGCCACTAAATCCAAATTTTAGAATGCTGTCAATAATTTACTGCATCTGTATATATTGACTTCACATACTTTGGCTAAAACCCTCAAAGTATTCACTCTTTTTATGCATTTTCCTTGAGCAATAAAAATCGGAAAGTTCATTTTTTTGGTTCTTTTCTGATATTATATACCAGCAAGAAGAAGAGTATGGCCATTCGTTTGGCTGGTAATCTTTCTAAGCAAATTTTTCGCGGGTCTATGTTTGCTCCAAATAAAGAAGCTTCAAGATGTTCTGATGTACCAAAAGGTTTCTTAGCAGTTTATATTGGGGAAATTGAGAAGAAGCGATTTGTAGTTCCATTTCTTATCTAAAAGTGTTGAAATTTTGGAAGGAAGAATGGAAATACACAAAATGATTAACAATGTTTAACACTTCTTGTTTTGCACTACCTTGAATTAACAAAAGAATGTACCTATTATATAGGCTTACAAGTGAATCAAATAAGATCTAAAAATACTCCTAAAAATCATCAATCCTAATAACAAAAATATCAAATTCTATGCAGAAAATCTGCACTAAATAAAATTGAAATCTCAACAGATTTTTCATCATATTATTTTGAATTAATCCTAACAAAAAGAGCCTCTATTTCAAGATTTGTTAAGCAAAGCTGAAGATGAGTTCGGCTTTGATCATCCCATGGGCGGTTTGATAATTCCTTGCGGAGAAGATACTTTCCTTCATGTCACTTCCAACTTGAAGAGAGCTTAACAAGAGAAGGAAGAGGCAATTAACCTGTCACATAAAACAATTTTATAAAGCATAAATTGCCAACTGAGTGTAAATATATATTACAGAAGAAAAACAATTCTGCTAAATGAGGAAAACCATTTTATGGAAATTCTTGTACATCTTTTCACACAATAAATTTCTTCGAAGTTTTCTGTCATTTCATTTTGTTTCAAAACTCGGTCTTAATAGAATATCCATATATAGTTTCACAGATTACCCATTTGCATCTATTTATCCACATTTTCTATCAGCAAGTTAAGCTTTCTCTTACTGTCCCATGTTCTTATGTATTTCATTAACTTCTTAGAGTTGAGATAGACAAAATTATCCATTAGCTATTACTTTCCTACTATTACACATGCATCTGCTAATTTTTATAGTTCTTCCAAAAGGTTATTAAACAGTTTACATTGTAAAGAACTTAAAAAAAAAAGAAGGATGTCTTGTTCCAATATCCTTTTTGAATAAGCCCACATTTCTATTGCTTCCCATTTCATTTTCTTCTCTTTCCATTCAATTCTGAATAACATTTGTGATCAAATCCCTTTTATTTTGCTTAACAGTTTCAAGAAACTATATCTGAGAAATGTGGTTTAGAGAGAGTGGGATGAATCTAAAAACTGGTGTGTATTTCCATTATATTTAGACATGGCATGTATTTATATTCAAGAGATTAACAATACATGAGTAGAGGAAAACTGGCAGAGTAGTGCTTTATTTTATCCTATAACATCAAGCTTTATTTTCCTTAACACAAACAATGGCGAAATAGATTCAATTACGAGTTCCAAAACCATAAATATCTTCCTTAAATACATTTTTGTATAAATTTATGTTATCATTTAATTTGAATGTCAAGTACTCCAAAAGAAAAATGAACTTAAAACGAAAAATTAGAAGAAACTTATATTGTAAAGAGATATTGTTGAATGATCTAGTAGAATTGTCTTTCATTCTGTAATAAAGAGAAAATATTTACACTCAATTGACAATTTTTGGTTTTATGTGATAGGTTAGTTGCCTCTGCCTACTCCTCCTAAGCTCTTTTCAGGTTGGAAGTGATATGAAGGAAAATATCTTCTCTGCAAGGAATTGTCAAACCACCCATGGGATGATCATAGCCAAACTCCTCTTCAGCTTTGCTTAACAAATCTTGAAACAGAGGCTCTTTTAGATAAGATATTGGGACTACAAATCGCTTCTTCTCAAGCTCTCCGATGTGGACTGCTAAGAAACCTTTTGGTACATCTGAGCATCTTGAAGCAGCTTTCTTTGCAGCAAACGCAGACTGGCCAAGAATTTGCTAAGAAAGAGTACCCGCAAAACGCATAGCCATGGTCTTTCTTGTTGTTGATATATGATATTAGGAAAAGAAATATTAGATTTTGGTTGCCTGAGGAAAATGTTCAAGCAGAGAATGCAAAGTCTTGAGGTGTTTGTGAGTTGTGACCGAAGCATGTGAAATATATGTATATATAGATGGAACAATTTATTGAAAATCTGGAGTTAGAGGCCAAGAATTGACCTGATTGAAGCAGATGAGGTATATACAATCACGTGGTGCTGTCCTGCCATTCAGAAACAAGGTCAGTAAGTATATACCCCACAGGTACATGGAGATAAACCAAAGGTATTAAAGACTACCATATTGATTTTGAATCTTGAGGCCCTAGTTGATTTGTTAGAAAACAAAACCATGCGACACCCTCAAGAGCAATAAGATTTTTGCAGGACATAACCTAATTACTTGGTCACAAACAACTCAAGCATTCACATTCTTTGGTGAGGACCCTATTTGATCAAAGGGACACTTAGTTTGGCATCTTTATCAACAAGATTTCCAATCTTTAGGTGTTCTTTCATTGGTTTATCTGATATACTTGTAGGGCATATCTTGAGTGTCCTCCTTGTTTATTAACAGGAAGACAGAAGCATTGGTACTTAATGAGTCTGTTTTGATTAGATTCTATATAATTCCATAGGCATAGACAATGTGTTTTGGCCACTGAAGCGACCAAAATATAATATTTATCTTTCTTTATTCTATCTGAGTTTATCTATCAAGAAGAATTATGGCTATTCATTTGGTGGGTACTCTTGGTAAGGAAATTATAAAGGGCCCCTATTCAGTAAATAGAAATTCTGCAGAAAAACTATCATTTACTGAAAAATTATAAAGATTTACTGAAAATAGAAACTATCGTTTACTGTAATAGACTGAAAAGGAAGATAGCAACATACATCTCAAAGACTTCATGATTGAGACTAGACATTTTGACCCAATCAAAATCAAAACAATTCAATCAATCTTTGTTGCCAATGGGAAGAAATAAAAAGTACATATATAGAACTAATTAATTTCATTAAAGATTTATCAGGTAAAATCAACAACTTGCTCTTTTCATTATGAAAAACACAGAAATAACAAAGAACACCTAATAGGCACCACCCATTAATTGTCTATAATCCAGAAAAACATTTTTGGTTCCTATAGAACTCAAGGGCTGATAAAAAGTACCATCCAACCGAACCACACCAACGTTCAGAATTGGATTACTCAGAGACTTGTCATCAGCATCTTCATCATCCACCTTAAACGCTATGCACCGTGTTGTCCTGTTGTCAGATTCAGTATGAAGAATGTTAATGCCTATGCACTTTCTTCCACTAGAGTCACCGGTTATCAGATTTTGCACAAGAACATGTGCACAGCCAATCTTCTTGTCTTTCTTTAATTTTCCAGACCTTGCTTGGTAGATTTCAAAAATCAAGCAGGCATTTGGTCTGTTGGAAATCAAAGAATTGTCAATGGACATTACAAACTTGTCGTTCCATGTAAAGTTTGCAGTAGAATCAACTCTAGAAGTAACTTTATGGTTAGGATCGATATAAGCAACCACATAACTTCTTTTGCGTAGGGGCAGAATTTGCGCAAACATGAGATTGACTTCAAGCATAATTTTGTCACCTGAATTTGAATCAGAAACTCCATGGCTTGAACCAACTCTGCTTCTGCTGCTGCTAAGGTTGAAGAGGCGACGGACTTGCATTTTGATGGTTATTGGAAGGTAATTAGTGAACTTTGTGGTTAATGGAGGAGAGGAAAGTTTTACAGATAGAATTTTAGTTTAGGTTTAAAACTCAAGGTCTGAAAGTGTAAGCTCTAAGAAAACTCTAATATATAGGATTAATGTCGGCCACCTTGGAATCCAAGCCTTCCAAGGATTCCCATGTCGTGGGAATCAAGACTCTTGACGTGTCATTTGCAAATCTTGGATCTTGTGTTTGTTTATACAGAAGTCCTTTCAACGAAATTTTCTTCCGAAAACTGAGGACGGTTTCCCTGTATTTCAAAGGAGGATTAGGATTTATGTTTAATCCTTTTTCAAAGTAGAATTAGTATTATTAGTATCTTGTATTTTTTTTTTTTTTTTTTTTTATTCATTTGGCAACCCAATTGTGGACCACAGAAAGGTTGTCCTTCCATCTTCTCATCACCGAATTTGGTGAAAACTCACTTATGATTTTATATATATATATATATTTTTTATTTATTAAAAGGCTCAATTAGGCATCACCGCAGTTTGAACCAAACCGAATTAGTCAAAATTAGAATCAAATTGTGGTCACTGTTTAAAGTTTCAAACCGTAATCGAAACCATGTATTTAAAATTCAATTGCGATTCTTTATATTTGAAAATTAAACCCGACTTCATTAAAAAAAGAAAAAAAAATCAAATAATTTTTAATCGTTAAAATTAATTTTAGTTTTCACCATTAAATTCAGTAATTCTACCATCATCTTAAAATTTGTTAATATAAATAGAACTTATAAAGTGTAAATGGAAAAGAGGAAAAAATAAAAAAATTGCTCCTTATTCAAGTATTTTAATTTAAATCTTTTACACTTTATAATATACAGTTTTAAATTTTTTACATACAAATTATACAACATTTATTTATTGTTTTTTAAACTCTCAAATAAAATAAAAAGACATTTTCATCCTTTATAACGTTAAAAAAAAAGCAGTTTAAATGATATTTTTTGGAATAATAAAAAGTTATATTGTAACTCTTTTAACTCTTAATTTCAGTTTCAAACCGAAACTTATAATTTGAAAACCGTCTAAAAATGGTTCACTTTTGATTTCACTTTCTTTGAAACTGAAGCCAACAGCCTTTCCCTTGACTTAGCTAACCGGTGAAAATTGTTGTGTCTCACCCCTCGTATCAACGAGAAAACCAACTAGATCACTCTACTTGGTAAAAGGATTTTGTATTTAATACTTGGAAATAATAAAGAAAAAAAAAAAGCCAAATCATATCTCTTCTGCGAGACTAATGCAATGGAAATTTCCCAAAGAAATTGGGTCAAACAAACGGCCAATGCAGCACTAACTCGTTAAGAGTTGATACACATAAATATTCTTCCCTGAGACTTCCATTAGGATTTTGTATAAAGCAATAGTATTTTCCATTTTGCTATTGCTGTCTGATAATCATGTTTCCTTGAGAAAAGAAAAGACTTGTCAGGAGAAATCCTGAAGTTAAGACAAAGTAGACAATTTGCATATTCAAACTGTGATGTAATTATCATCACAGTAAACCATGTACTATACAAGTAATTGGAGTGAAATGAGGAATGTTATTTTCCAATATCTGAGACCAGAACCCTTTCTATCTGAGTAAATTAGTCGACAAAACCATGTGATGTCCTTATGAGTTGCACCCACAAGGAGACCCCAGCAAATGGTTTGAGCTAGTAATTGATACTTGCCAGGAGAGCCCAACTAACAATTTCATCTATATATATATTAGGCCATTAAGGACCCATTATCTCAAACATGTTTGTGATCAGAGGATCACTTGTATCAAGCAGATTTCCAATCTTCAATTGGTTTTTCTCTCTACTGTAGGGCCTATCCTGACTAACCTTTGTTAATTAAACTGGTAGACATGAGCATGTGTGTTTGGAGCATTGCCAGTGATTCTTGACCACTAATTACATAATCTAAAGGACTTCCAATAAATTGCTCCATCTATATATATATATATATATATATATATATATATATATATATATATGCTTCAATTGCTTTGGTCACAACTCACAGAAAACTCAAGTCTCATACATTTTCCTCAAGCAACCAAAAGTGTTATATCAACAAGAAGAAGACTATGGCTATTCGTTTGGCGGGTAATCTTTCTAAGCAAATTCTTGGCCGATCTGTATTTACTCCAAATAAAGCAGCTTTGAGAAGTTCAGATATACCAAAAGGTTTCTTAGCAGTTTACATTGGAGAGGCTGAGAAGAAGAGATCTGTAGTTCCAATATCTTACCTAAAAGAGCCTTTATTTCAAGATTTGTTAAGAAAAGCTGAAGATGAGTTTGGCTTCGATCATCCAATGGGTGGTTTGACAATTCCTTGCAGAGAAGATATTTTCCTTCATGTCACTTCCAACTTGAGAAGAGCTTAACAAGAGTAGGCAGAGGCAGTTAACCTATTACATAAAACAATTTTATAAGACAGAAATTGCCAATTGAGTGTAAATATTTTCTTTTTGTTACACAATCAACAAGAAAAAAGAAAAAGAATCTTCAAAATTAGAAAATTCATATATGGAAATTCTTTGTAGATTTTCTTTTTTCATTTTCTGTTGACACTCATTATTAACAGAACCATGAACATTTCATATATGAAAACAGTTTTTCTTGAAAGCCATTTGGTGGAAATCCTGTGTGAAAAGTAACTTCAAACTTTTATGTATAAATCAATTAATGCCTTTTCTGATCAGATCCAAATATAATAATACTACGAAATTAACTCAATTATGTAGCCAGTGTAGGTTTCTTGAAAGAAAAATTCATTCAATATCTTATTCTTGATACTCTTAAAAGAACTATATATGTAAACATTAAGAACTGCAAATAGAACAGTTGCTGTTGATTGTAAAATTGTGAATTTTCACTAGGATTCATTTAGTGACAATGTTTTACATGTACATTAATCAATTATAATTTAGGCGGTAAATTATTAAAATTGTAAATGTTTATATTAATTAAAACTTGTATTTTATGGTTGTAATAATACAGAACTGAAGTTGCGGATTTGTAAATAGTACAGACCAAAGTGTAGATCTTGTTAATAATTTATAGAAAATGGCAATTGTAGTTGTTGATCATGTTATTGTTCAACAGAAGCAATAGATGGACTATTCCAAGACAAAATCATGTGATGCCTATATGGTATGTGTCCCAAGCAAATGGTTTCGTCCACAAAATCATATTTGTCTCTAGCATGTCTATGATCAAAGAGCCACCTGGCTTTACATATATCTAGTTGATTTCAAATCTTAAGGTGGTGTTCTATTGGTTTATCTTTGTAACTTGTGGGGCATTTCCTGACTAACTTGTTGATCAACAGGAAGACAGGAGAATGTGATTCCTCATTGGTCTGTCTAGTGCAGATTGCATATATCCAATGATTCTTAGCCACTAAATTTCAAATTCTTGAGGATTTTCATTAAATTTTTCGACACACACACACACACACACACACACACACACACACACACACATATATATATATATATATATATATATATATATATAGGTCTCTTGCTTTTGTCACAACTCACCGATAACTCAAGCCTTCCTATTCTCTACTGATACATTTTCCTCAAGCAACCAAAATCTAGTACTTGTTTTACAAAAATTATACAGCAACAAGAAGAAGATTATGGCTATTCGTTTGGCAGGTAATCTCTCTAAGCAAATTCTTCGCGGGTCTGTGTTTGCTCCAAATAAAGCAGCTCCAAGAAGTTCAGATGTACCAAAAGGTTTCTTAGCAGTTTACATTGGAGAGCTTGAGAAGAAGCAATTTGTCGTTCCAATATCTTATCTAAAAGAGCCTTCATTTCAAGATTTGTTAAGCAAAGCTGAAGAAGAGTTTGGCTTTAATCATCCAATGGGTGGTTTGACAATTCCTTGCAGAGAGGAAGCTTTCCTTCATGTCACTTCCAACTTGAAGAGCAGATCTTTGGAGTAGGAAGAGTCGATATAATTAACTCATCATAGAAAACAGTTTTATAAGGCAGGAATTGCCTGTTCAGTGTAAATATTTTCTCTTTACTACAAAATCAAAGACAATTCTAGTAGATAATTCAACAAAATCTGTTGACAGTATAAATTTCTTATTATATTTTCGTTTTAAGTTCATTTTTCTTTTGAAGTTCATTCTTGACAATCAAGTTATATAAATATGTACATAAGGAAGATACTTATGGTTCTGGAACTCATAATTGAATCCCATTTCTCCATTGTTTGTATTAAGGAAATTTTTGAATGCAAAGTTTACATTGGGAAAGTAAGTCATGCGCAGCTTATAGATAAAGCTTGATGCTATAGGATAATAGCACCATAAAGATTGAAAAGCAAATATATATAGGCGAGACAATAGGACACTGTTTTTTGTTCCTTAACAGATACATTAGAGGAAACCATAAGTTGGGAGATCCTGCCAGATCTATGTTATTTGGTGGCTGAAACCCTTTGCCTAGGTCTGCTAATTGGAACATATGCAGCTCTCTCACTTTGGAATATATACACACACACACACACACACATATATATATATATGTATATAGCTCTGACTAAGACTTGAACTCAGATGCCTCACAGCTTTGGAGACACTACAGTACTACTCTACCAGTTTTCCTCTACTGCATTGTTACATGCCATGTCTTTCTAAACCATATTTCTCAGATAAAGTTTCTTGAAATTGTTCAACAAAACAAAGGGATTTGAACAAAAATATTACTCAGAATTGAATGGAAAGAGAAGAAAATGAAATAGACAGAAATAGAAATGTAAGCTGATCCAAGTAGGACATAGGAAAAAGAAATCTTTTTTATTTTTTTAGTTTTGGTTTGTTTATGTTTTCTCCAACATAAACTGCTTAATAACCTTCTGGAACATCTATGAAAATTGTTTGTCAAATTATCTGCCTAGAATTTGTAATAGCAGGAAAGTAAACAGCTAACGGATTGTGTGAAAAGAATTTCCATAAAATGGGGTTCCTCATTTAGCAGAATTCTTTTTCTTCTGTAATATATATTTACTCTGAATTGGCAATTTATGCCATACAAAATTGTTTTATGTGATAGGTTAATTGCCTCTGCCTACTCTTATTAAGCTCTCTTCAAGTTGGAAGTGACATGAAGGAAAGTATCTTCTCTGCAAGGAATTGTTAAACCGCCCATGGGATGATCAAAGCCAAACTCATCTTCAGCTTTGCTCAACAAATCTTGAAACAAAGGCTCTTTTAGATAAGATATTGGAACTACAAATCGCTTCTTCTCAATTTCCCCAATATAAACTGCTAAGAAACCTTTTGGTACATCTGAACATCTTGAAGCTGCTTTATTTGGAGAAAAAATAGACCCGCGAAGAATTTGCTTAGAAAGATTACCAACCAAATGAATAGCCATATTCTTCTTCTTGCTGATATACAATAACAAAAAAGTATCAAGAAAATGAAATTTCTGATTTCTGTTGCTTAAGGAAAATGTATCAAAAGAGAATGTGAATACTGGAGATGGTTTTAGCCAAAGTATGTGAAGTCAATATATAGATGAAATAACTAGACACTCTAAAATAGGGATTCAGTGGCCAAGAATCATTGACCATGCTTACTCTGCTCAAAACAGACTCACGAGGTAGCACATGCTTCTGTATTCCTGTTCAGAAACAAGGTTAGTCAGGACATGGCCTACAAGTACGTACAAAGGTAAGCCAATAAAAGGTGACCGAAAGATTGGAAATCTTCATGCCAAAACTGAGTGACCCTTTTGGTCACAGACATTTTGGGACAATGGAAAACTAAGCCACAATGAAGATCATGTGAATCATGTCCTACCACCAGTCTCCATCAAAACCTGCCTAAAATTGCCATATTGTAACACGGATTTGGAAGGATTTTCCAACTGCACTTTATTTACTGACTATGTTTTGAATTAGATTGCAGTTTACTCCTTAATACTGTTTAAATATATTGCACTTTAGCCCCTGAATATTAAATTTTGAACACTTTAGAGGCCACTAGATAGACTGTTCCAAGACAAAACCATGTGAGATGCCTTTGATATGTATTCCAAGCAATTGTTTCATCCACAAACTCATATTTGGCGGGATTTCCCACACTTACAAATTCCTATTAGGCCACTTGTATCCCATTGTCTTAAGCATGTCCATGATACTTGTGGGGCTTGGCTTTAGTTGTATATCTAGTTGATTTCAAATCTATATATAGGTGGTCTTTTATTGGACTGGCTTCATATTTGTGGGGCATTTCCTGACTAACTTGTTGATCAACTGGAAGACAAGAGAATGTGATTCCTCATGAGTCTGTTTTGTGCAGATTGCACATGTCAATGTTTCTATTTATATTCATGTATCTAACTTGCTTTGGTCACAACTTACCAATAACTTAAGCCTTCATATTCTCTGCTGATACATTGTACTCAAGCAACCAAAATCTAATACCTGTTTTACGAAATTATTTATCAATAAGAAGACTACTATGGCTACTACTTTGTTGGGTAATCTTTCTAAGCAAATTCTTCGCCGGTCTGTATTTGTTCCAAATAAGGCAGCTTCAAGATGTTCAGATGTACCAAAAGGTTTCTTAGCAGTTTACATTGGAGAGCTTGAGAAGAAGCGATTTGTCGTCCCAATATCTTATCTAAAAGAACCTTCATTTCAAGATTTGTTAAACAAAGCTGAAGAGGAGTTTGGGTTTGATCATCCCATGGGCGGTTTGACAATCCCTTGCAGAGAGGAAGCTTTCCTTCATGTCACTTCCAACTTGAAGACCAGATCTTAAGAGTAGACAGAGTCAATTAACTCATCATAGAAAACAATTTTTTAAGGCAGAAATTGCCTGTTCAATGTAAATATTTTCTCTTTACTGCAGAATCAAAGACAATTCTATTAGATAATTCAACAACATGCATCTCTTTGCAGTATAAATTTCTTATAATTTTTCTTTTTAAGTTCATTTGTCTTTTGAAGTGCATTCTTGGAAATTAAGTTAAATGATAATATATTAGATTAAAATTTATATAAAAGTGCATATAAGGAATCTACTTATGGTTTTGGAACTCATAATTGAATCCTATTTCTCCATGGTTTGTATTAAGGACATTTTTGGATGCAGAGTTTCCATTAATTTTAGTTGTCATTTTCTACAGTGCAGCCATTGATAAATTTTCGTGGCTTGTCTTATGATTTCTGCTATTTATATTAGCAAAGTAAGTCATGCACAGCTGATAAATAAAGCTTGATGCTATAGGATAAAAGTGAGCCAGTAGGACACTGTTCTTTGGCCCTTAACGGTAGTTGCCTAATGGGTATATATTAGAGGAAAAGATAAGTAGAAATCCTGTCAAATCTACGGTATTTGATGGCGGAAACCATTTGCCTAGACTGCTTGGAACATTTGCACCTCTCACTTTGGAATATATATGTACTTTTTGTTAATTTGATACAAAAGGATTTAAACTACCTTACAGCTTTGGAGACACTCCAGTACTACCAGTTTTCCTCTACTGTATTGCTAACCTATTCAATATAATTACATTCCATGTCTTGTATGATGGAAATACACATCAGATTTCAGATTCATCCCTCTCTTTCTAAACCATATTTCCAGATATAGTTTCTTCGAACTGTTCGGCAAAACAAAAGGGGATCACAAAAATTATTCAGAATTGAATGGAAAGAGAAGAAAATGAAATGGGAAGCAATAGAAATATAGGCATAAGAAATCTTTGTTCTTTTTTGCTTGTTTGTTTAAGTTTTCTCCGACGCAAACTGCTTAATAACCTTTTGGAGAAGAATCTGCCCAGCAATTGTAATAACAATAAAGTAAATAGCTAATGGATTGTGTAAAAGTATGTACAAAAATTTCCATAGAATGGTTTTCCTCATTTATCAGAATTGTTTTTCTTCTGTAATATATATTTACACTCAGTTGGCAATTTATGCCTTACAAAATTGTTTTGTGATAGTTTAATTGCCTCTGCCTACTCTTGTTAAGCTCTCTTCAAGTTGGACGTGACATGAAGGAAAGTATCTTCTCTGCAAGGAATTGTTAAACCACCGTGGGATAATCAAAGCCAAACTCATCTTCAGCTTTGCTCAATAAATCTTGAAACAAAGGCTCTTTTAGATAAGATATTGGGATTACAAATCGCTTCTTCTCAATTTTTCCAATATAAACCGCTAAGAAACCTTTTCGTACATCAGAACATCTTGAAGTTGCTTTATTTGCAGCAAAAATAGACCCACGAAGAATTTTCGTAGAAAGGTTACCAGCCAATCGAATAGCCATATTCTTCTTCTTGCTGGTATATAGTATCAGAAAAGAATCAAGAAAATGAACTTCCTAATTTTTGTTGCTTAAGGAAAATGTATGAAAAGAGAATGTGAACACTTGATATGGTTTTAGCCAAAGTCGATATATATAGATGAAGTAAATTATTGAAAACACTATAAAATTTGGATTTTAGTGGGCAACTAACATTGGCTATGTTTAGTCCGCTCAAAACAGATTCATGATACCACAAGCTTCTGTCTTCATGTTCAGAAACAAGGTTAGTCAGGAGATGCCCTACAACTACAAGTGCAAAGATAAGCCAATAAAAGATGATCTAAAGATTGGAAATCTTCATGCCAAAACTTGACTGACCCTTTTGGTCACAGACATTTTGGGACAAAGGAAAACTAAGCCACAATGAAGATCATGTGAATCATGTCCTACCATCGGTCTCCATCAAAAACCTGCCTAGAATTGCTATATTGTAATTCAGATTTGGAAGGATCTTCCAATTTACATTTTAAATTAGATTGCAGTTTAGTCCTTGATATTGTTTAAATATCTTGCACTTTAGCCCCTGAAATGTTAGAGGCCCCTAGATGGACTATTCCATGACAAAACCATGTGAGATGCCTTTATGATATGTATTCCAAGCAAATGGTTTCATCCACAGACTCATATTTGGCAGGATTTCCCACACTCATTAAATCTCTATATTTGGTCTTTTATTGGATTAGCTTCATATTTGTGGGGCATTTCCTGACTAACCTGTTGATCAACTGGAAGACAGGAGAATGTGATTCCTCATGGGTCTGTTTAGTGCAGGTTGCACATATCCAATGATTCTTAGCCACTAAATTCCATATTCTTGAGGATTTTCATTAAGTTCTTCCATCTATATATAGTGATACTTTCTTGCTTTAGTCACGACTCACAAATAACTCAAGCCTTCCTATTCTCTACTGATACAATTTCCTCAAGCAACCAAAACTATTACTTGTTTATATCAACAAGAAGAAGACTATGGCTCTCCGTTTGGCGGGTAATCTCTCTAAGCAAATTCTTCGCCGGTCTGTGTTTTCTCCAAATAAAGCAGCTTCAAGAAGTTCAGATATACCAAAAGGTTTCTTAGCAGTTTACATTGGAGAGCTTGAGAAGAAGCGATTTGTCGTTCCAATATCTTATTTAAAAGAGCCTTCATTTCAAGATTTGTTAAGCAAAGCAGAAGAAGAGTTTGGCTTTGATCATCCAATGGGTGGTTTGACAATTCCTTGCAAAGAGGACACTTTCCTTCATGTCACTTCCAACTTGAAGAGCAGATCTTAAGAGTAGACAGAGTCAATTAACTCACCATAGAACACAATTTTGTAGAGCAGGAATTGCCTGTTGAGTGTAAATATGTATTACAGAATCAAAATACACTAAATCAGAAAATTCATGTTATAGGAAAATTTGCATAACCTCTTTATTATGATATGCAACAATGCGAACTCTATATTACAATCATTCAATATTCATAATTAATTAGCATTTTTTCAGTAAATAGTATTATTTTTTTATCCATTAAATAATAGTAGTAAATTTGAAAAATTAAATTAAAAAGCATTCTTTATTTTATAATTTATAATCAAATCCTTTTTACATTCTGATGAATCAACCGACAAACACATACAATAAAAAGCTTCTTCCTTTGAATAATTTCCGTAACTAATCTTTAAAACTGTTGGGGATAGAACTAATTAATTTTGCGCGGTAGAAAGGAAATACTTCTTGAACACACATGGTTTTGGCCATAGTGACAAAGATTATGAACCATCTTCACCAAATGCAAACCCAAATCTTGGTAAGTCATTCAAGGCTCTGTCTTTAATTCCCTCAGCAGTGGCTATGGATGCAGACAACCAATAAAGCATGGAATTTGTTGAAGGAGTTTCAAAGTTCTAAAAGAATGAAGCTGGTGAATATGTAGACTCTAAGAAGAGAATCTGAAGTTTTAAGAATGAAATATGATGAAAGCACTAAAGATTATAGCACCAGAATACTGCAAGTTATGAACTAGCTAAGAATGAATGGAGAAAAATTTTTAGATCGAAGGGTGATAGAGAGAATTCTCATCACTTGCCTGAAAACTATCAATATAAAGTTGCTGTCACAGAAAATTTCATGATTTGTTTAAATACTCTGTCAACAATGTTTAAAATGCAAGATGTTCGTGCATGTTCCAAAAAGAACTGTAGATTTAAGGAAGAGAACAACTGAGCCATGACACAAAATAAGGACAAGAAGGTTATCTATTCAAGAGAAAGAAAATTGAAATGAGATATTGCTGGTGAGAAGTACACTAGGAAATTATAGAAGAACGTTGAAGAGAAGTCCTCCATGAAATAATGGCAAAATATATAAATTTGCTCATGTTCTATACATGAAATACCTTGTGGCTGCGCTGAATTAGCAGCAAAATAAAATTTAGTGGGTATTTAAATGCCAATCTCTTTTTTTACTTATCTCTCTTTCATTTTTCGGCTTGTTTTTCACTATAGGTTCTTCAACTCAAGGAATAATCTTTTTATCATCCTTCATCTTCAATTTGTCACTTAAAACTGTCTCAACTTATATTAGATTAAAAGGAATCTTACATATTTTTGTTCAAAAATCAAATCTTAAGTTCTAAGCAAAATAAAATAAAATATATTTTATTTTTCTCAGGTCTTACAATTTGATTTTTAAACCTAAATAACAATTTTGTAAAACCTTCCCTTTAATGTAAAAAAGAAAAAAGAAGATTACTATTGGATTTTCTGAGCATTGGACTCATGAGTTTCATCATATGTTTGGGCCTTTCACAGTTGAGAGTGTAGGGCTCAGCTCCGTTCTGGGCTTCATCTACATGTTAGTCTTGTGGGACCTTTATTTCTGTTTAAATTAAGTTTAAGTTTGTTTCTTAGAAATCCTTCATTTCTGTTATTACAGAACCGACCTGTTCGAGGCTTACTTATAACTAAGATTATTCACCCCTACCTACGGCTGTATTTAGTGGAATCGAACCCGCAAGTTCTTTTCACACGCCACTCTATGTTGCAAGCTGAATCATAACCCATAGTTATTAGATGTTACTTTTTTAATAATCAAAAGAACAAGTTGATTAATTAACTTTAATCTTTAAATAAATTGAATTACAAAGTTTGCCAATACAAGATACATGTATATGTTTACTTATGATGGTCATTAATTAATTGTATTGATTTTGATATGGAGTGATTTAATCCATTTTTTTTATGTTGATTAGATTGAAATTTTCTAATTTTCAATCATTATTCCATCAATTGATCTCATAAATGAATCTTGCTATCACCCTTACAAGTTATATTATAAAATCATGGTTTTTTTAATTAAAAAAAGAAACTACTAGTGTTAATCACTGCATCAGTCGACTGGCTCACAATCAGGTGTTGAGGTCTTGATTTAAATCATCCCCATAAGATGCACTGGCCCATTTCCATAGGATGCACTGGCCCCCTCAAGCACTGATGGAAGACACCGCCCCTTTTTACAGAATAATGGTTTTTTATTTCTGTACATTACTAATTGCATATATAGGCTGTATGGCTCTTAATTGTTTTGGCTGCTGCTGCTTTTTATTTTTTCTGCCTTGTAAATGAAATGAAATGAAAAAAAAAAAAAAAAAAAAAAAAAGAAGAAAAAGGAAAAGTCTTTTTCATCTATATACACATATATTTCACATTCTTTGGTCGCTACTCAAAAAAAACTTCCAACTTCAAGAGCTCAAAAGAGCTTAACAAGCGTCAGCAGAGACAATTACCATATCACATAAAACAATTTTGAAAGGCAGGAATTGCCAATTGAGTGTAAATATATACTTCTATTACAGAATCAAAAGCAGTTCCACTAAAATAGAAATTCTTATACTTAATTTTAACACAAATTGACTTCTCAGTTTTCTACGTAATTTTCATTATTGATTATACAAGCTAGCGTGGCCAATTTTGTTTCTAACTATTGTTAATTCAGCCCTACAGAAAATATAGTACAAGCTTCAAAAAAAAGAAGCATCTAATTCCAGTCTAATCTATAGAATAATTCTGTCCTACGATACCACTTCTTCAATAACTTCCTATCATCAGGCAAAAGAATACCTTTTGCTCTACATTTACACATCAGAACTATGACTAAAAAAACCTTTGGTGTCAAAGCAATTGTACACAGCAAAAGGAGGACGGTGGCTTCAGCCTTCTTCATCGTAATCTTCCTCATCCTCATCTATTCTTCCATTTAAGTTGGCAAGATGAATGGGATCGACGTCCATTGTTTCAATATCTGCAAGTGACCAGCCAGATAACTCGTTCTTCATTTTCGGAGTAGGTTTTGCTGTAGAATTTGTGGGGGTAGCTGTTAACACTGTTTTAGACTCTCCGTTCTCATCTAAGCCTACATTCAGATCAAAGTCATGAACTGGGGCTTGTGGACTTCTACTACCTTGAATATTCTCCTTCATGTCTTCAAGTTCATCAACATCATCTAGACTTTCAATTGTTGGACTGGGCTTCTCGTCATGACTAATGTCTGGTTCATCTTCAAATTTCCCAGATTGTGCAGCTCTGCTGCCTCGTCCACGCCCTCTACCTCTGCCCCTGCCCCTTCCTCTGCCACTGCCACTTGTGTGGACAGCCTCATGCTGCCAATGAAATTATGGTATCAAGGACTAGTGCAATTATTAAATGGAACATTAATCAAACTGATAATATGCATATTAAAAGTTAACATCTGATTACATAGAAAGTTACCCCTAAAACCATACGGCTGCAATTATCCAACATAAAAAATATTCTGTTTCCTTTTCAATTTCATTGCAAAACACGAAAACTTACCATTATGCTCTGATTGAGCTCCTCTTCACTGTCAGTATCTTCATCATCAGCAACTTTTCTGAAACGCATTAAAAGTTCTGTTAGTCATTAAAATAAAATAGAAGTTTCAATACAAACCAATAAAAGATACAAGGCTCCAATTCAAACCTTCTCTTGGCAACTACACGATCATCCCCAGTAGTATCAGAACCACCTAAATCAGGAACTCTGCTAACAATTTCTCTCAGAAAATCAAAGACATTAAATGTTTGTACACACTGTTTCCTGTATATTTCAGGGTAGAAGTTAGACCACTTCTAAGGAAAGAAGACATGAAAATACATATATCCCTAGGTGAGGATAAAATCGGATGTGTGATGGTAATTTACATGTCTCTGTTCTAGCAGTCTAGGACCTAGAACCAGATAATCATCCCAAAACACTACTAAAATGTACACTTACAAATGCAATGAATTCAAGGTTTTGGCTCCCCTTTTTAGAGTTATAGCATATGTCCGGTCACATAGATCTTGCAAAAATAGTTCCAATGCTTTGGCTGCACACGTAATCAACAAAAATTAGCATGAAAATTAATTGAACTTTACAAGAGGAAAGGGAGAAAAAATAAGTCTCCATTTACTACTAAATTCTTATAAGCGTTGCCAAAAAGTCAAAAATTACTCACAGACAAGAAGAGGCACAGCCATGGCAATCTTTCCCACATCCTCATCTGTTTGCATGATCTTCTTAATCCGAGCCTGATAAAAAATAACAAGATGAGATACATTATCAGAGTCAAATTAAAATGAAAACAAAAAATCATAATACAAAACAGAAATAAATTTAACAGCATGCAGTAATTTAAGCAAATACCCACTGATCCAACCCCAGTAATTTAAGCAAATACCCACTGATCCAACCCTTACATCTTGACACGAAGTAAGTAGTTTATGAAACCAATAATGAGTTAAAAACTCAATATCTTTCCTCGAATTGCAACAGTATGCAAAGATAATGAACTGCATAGTAAGCTTGTATGCAAGTCCTTTGTAGCAAAGAACAAACTCCAATAACTCTCTATCATAACTTAATATGTTTAATACCAAGAACTAAAGAAATCTCAGCTCAACAGCAAAAGACCTTTAATTAAAACATGTTAAGAGTAGTCAAAAGCAGCTTCTTTGATTTTTAAGTCAACTCTTTCATTTTTTAGAACTTTAGTGTGTTCCATTCAATCAAAGGCATTGTTTGAATTCCATTAGAATACAATCACACAAAACAATTTAAACCAATAAAAAATTGCACCAAGTAAAATCAAAAGGAACATTAACAACTAATAACTACACATATTATATTTCCAATACTAATAAGTATTTAGTACTAAGAAACAAACAGAAACAATAAATACAAAAAAACACAAAAAAACATACTAAACTGCTCCAAACAGAGAAGAAGGTAAAGGTATTTAATGAAAGCAAAAACAGAGTAAATAACCCAAGAAAGAGGAAGAGAGCTTACAGCAGGAAAACGAGTGTCGAGCTTCTTCCTCATGAGGTCTAAACTATAAACTCAGCTGCTAAAACGAGAAAATATGTGTAAAAGCGAAACCCTAGAAAAATCCTCAGTGCTATTCTGTCGCAGTTGGCAGAGGAAAAGAAGAGAAGATATGTGCATATATAAAAGAGAGAAGAAAGAGAAACTTTGTACAGATGGAATTAAATTTGAAAACTCCAATAAGGAGAGGGTTTGACGCAAGGATAGAAGGAAACTCCAGAAACCTGTTTTTTGGGCCTAAAAAGCCCACCGTAGGCCCACTTACTGTATAGTAATGTACTGTATAGTAAAAGTAAGGTAATAATTTTTTTATATTTAGAAGAAAAGTAAAGTAAATAAATATTTCATTTGTTTAATTTTTTTATTTTTTATTTGAAAACAATGCAAGGGAAGAACCACAAAGAGAAACTAGCTTGACCCAAAATTTGAAGGCGGGCTTTAAGAGATCACCCTGAAGGAGAGCAAGGTACTCAAAACTGGAGTGGGCCTACTAGAGCCAGTGCTTGCAACCATTGCAAAAGTCCTTTGGTAGAATAAAGGGAGCTTCACATGGAAGGCAAGTAACATAAAAGGAATCACTTCGGACATAGTTGCTCACAAGCTGAATATCGACGCAAGCATCAAGACTGTCAAACTTGTGAAGCAAAAAAAACGAAACCATGTACCTGAGCGATAAAAGGTTATTCGCCCTGATATTAAAAAGCAAAACCAAACGAGAAGTAGGGCCTCTCTGTAGATTTCACCCTAAAAGAATCGTACCCTTTGCCGAACATAAATGATAAAACAACTGGTGGATTTGACAGCAGGATATGAGTAGTACAACTTCATGGACATGGAAACAAGATATCATTAGATTGACATATGAACAAGTTACATGAAGAAAAGACAACCTTCCTCATAGACCAAGGTACCTAATGTTACCGAATCATGTCGTTGGGCTTGCATGAGCCACAAATTGTTGTCTTCATAGGCGAGATTGAGATCAAAATTTTCATGTATTGTCCGAATAATAAAATCATTAGAAGAACAAATTAAAAGAAAAAGATAACACATATCTAGCTCCAAAGGAAGAAGAAATTATTTTTGAAGAGAAATGTTTCCTATAGTACCAAAATCGCTTGCGATTTGACGAATCTAGGCTGAAAATTTCTTTGGCTTTGGTTAGTTCCTATTCTAAAGTGGTGTTTTACGGGGAATTTTTCCCCATGCATGGGAATAAAAGCTATCAACAAAAGACCCATAAGAGAGATAAGGAGATGAAGAAGAAGATTATAATATCACTTTAAAAATCCAAAATTAAAAATATTTCTTTGTTTTTAAAAAAAAAAAAATACGCAGAGGGTTTAATTTACTTCAAAACGTTTTTCTCAATTTGAGCAGTCAAAAAGCCAAATCATTATTTATAATTAAAAATAATTTCTTTTCTGAAAATGGCGCACAATATGTAATTTAAGCAAAATTACCGCCTCACTTAATGGAAGACCTTGACATATATCAACTTAATTAGTTTTTAATCTTAGCTTTTCTGCATATTTTATCTGTAGTGCTTGAAGACTTGACGGCAACTATCAGATAATTATTTTGTTTAACCTCAAAATTTCCAACAAATTTCTTTTTTTTTTTTTTTTTTTTTTTTGAGAAATGTCAAGTTTTTTAAAATTAATTAAACATCTAAATACAGTATTCACTTGCTGATTTAATTATAGTAAAAAATAAAACCCCAAGAATCCCTACATTAACAGAAACAAACTTACTTTTCACTTTACTGGTAAAAATTTAACTATAAAATGCTCTGTCAAAATGATATATTCAGTATCTTTGCTCTTCTATAAATATTAGCACAAAAAAATTTTATTTTTTCTTAAATAAAATATGTTTTAGCTTATTTGCCCCTTGATTTCCAAGGTAGCACCAAAGTTTAAAAAAAAGATTAAACTGTGATTTTGACTCGCTCAGAATTCAGTATATTATAATTCATGAGAATGATTTACTTAGTCTCGGTATACGGTCAAACCAATGAAAAAAAAATATTTTTCTTTAAAACGGGAATAATTTTTATTAATTATTAAAAGAAAATGAAAATTTTATTGTAATTGACTGGATTCATAAGTGAGTCCATAAACCATGTCTATGAAAGTGTTATCTATAATTCAGTATATCAAATCATCTAAAATATCTAAAGTCTACGTCTTTTTCATTTTTGACAAAAAGAATGGAACTATAAAGGTTTTTGCTTCTAAAGAAAATTGAAGGGGAAGTAGTATCCAATCAAACTCAACAGATATGCAAATTATCTAACATTGTTATGTTAGATAATTAAACAAATAATATTCCAAATTCCAAATTTCCTTAAATCACGATTGATTGATTACGCGTTTGTTATCTTTTTTTATTTTTTTTATGTATCACCACATCTCTGTAAATAAGGAAAGACTTACCTACACTCAGTATATAGTCTCACTTATATATTAAATTAATTATAAATAATATTTTAATTTAAACGAGAGTATTTTTGACTATACGCGAAAAAAAATGACATTTTTTTGATTGGCCTGATGGGTGGGGAAGTAAGAAATTTCCCTATAAATATATGTCTCTCCTGATTGATCAAATACCTACCGACCTATCAATCTAGCCCCTTTTCCCTCCCCCACAGCCACAGCCATTTCTAATAACAAAGTCTCAAGCAGAATAAATGAGGCTTTCTTGCACCAACTTATGCATCTTAAACCTTGCTATTTTTCATTTCTTGTGCTTTAGCTCGCCTACTTATGCTCTGAAAAACAAGAACAATAATGAGACAGATCGATTAGCTTTGTTAGAATTCAAGTCTAAAATAACTAATGACCCTCTTGGTGTCATGAGTTCATGGAATAATAGCTTTCATTTCTGCCAATGGTACGGTGTCAAATGTGGCCGGAGACACCAGAGAGTGACCGTGTTAGACCTAAGCTCTCTCATGCTTTCCGGTTTCATATCACCACATGTTGGCAATTTAAGCTTTTTAAGAGAGTTTTCCCTTCAAAATAATAGTTTCACCCATGAAATCCCTCCTCAAATCGGCAATTTGCACAGGCTGCAAATTTTGTCTCTTTGCAATAACTCCATTGGAGGGAAAATTCCATCTGCAATTATATCTAATAGTTCTAACCTTGTTACAATTGATTTTTCAAACAACAAACTAGATGGGGAAATTCCTCAGGAGCTTGGATGTTTGTTGAAGCTCAAGTATGTGTATTTATACAAAAACAATTTGACAGGAACTCTCCCTCCATCTTTAGGGAATTTATCATCTCTCCAACACCTTTATGTAAGCGAAAATCGATTGCGAAGGAATCTCCCTCATACTTTAGGCAAGTTGAAGAGTTTAAAGAAATTAAGCATCCATGAAAATCAGTTTTCAGGTACTATCCCTTCCTCCATTTACAACATCTCTTCCATTGAGTCTATAGATGCAGCAGTCAACAACTTCAAGGGCAATCTTCCAAAGGACTTAGACTTAAGCATCTCTAAACTTCCAAATTTGTATTTCTTTTCTATTTCAATTAATCAATTCTCTGGCACAATGCCTCCTTCATTTTCTAATGCCTCAAAGCTACAATATCTTCAACTAGGCAAAAATGATTTCAGCGGAGCAGTTCCTTCTTTTGAGAAATTGCAGTCTCTTTTGTTCTTAAATATTGCATACAACCATTTAGGAGGTAGTGCAGCTGGGAATGTTAACGATGATGACTTGAAATTTCTTACCACTTTGACTAATGCCTCCAATCTAGAATACATAGCCATAAGCAACAACAACTTTGGAGGACAGCTACCTCAAGAGATTGGAAATTTTTCCAAAAAGCTTGGCAGTTTTATTGCAGAAGAAAACCAAATATTTGGAAATATCCCATCTGGAATATTTTATCTTGAAAGCTTGCAAGATTTTTCTGCAGCATTCAACAGATTATCGGGTACCATTCCTTATACAATAGGAAAGCTTCAAAATCTAGAAATACTTTTTCTTGAATTTAATGAATTCACAGGAAGTATTCCATCTTCTATTGGGAACTTGACAAAGTTGTTTCAAGTTGATTTGTCTCGCAATAATCTTCAGGGCATCATCCCTTCGAGTCTAGCCAATTGCCAAAACTTAATTGTGATTAATCTTGGTAGAAACAACCTTAGTGGTTCCATACCTCCAGAAGTTTTTCAACTTTCTTCACTATCAATATATTTTGGATTGTTTGAAAATCACTTGACAGGTAGCCTTCCCAATGAAGTAGGAAATTTGAAAAATCTTCAAATCCTAAACCTTGATAATAACATGTTATCAGGTAATATTCCAACTAGTCTTGGCAGTTGTGTCCTTCTAGAGCTTCTAGCCATAAGCAAAAATAACTTCGAAGGTTCCATTCCTTCATCTTTAAGTTCATTAAGAGGCATTGTAGAATTGGATGTTTCTCACAACAATTTGTCAGGAAAGATTCCGGAGTTTCTAAAGGCATTCAATTCAATAACGACTCTGAACCTATCTTATAATGATTTTGAAGGTAAGGTGCCAACAGAAGGTATTTTCAAGAATGCAAGTGCAACATCAGTAGCAGGAAATCAAAGGCTTTGTGGCGGCATACCTGATTTTGGGCTACCTGCATGCAAATCTGAAAAACCAAACAAGAGAATCACCATAAAATTGAAGATAATAATCTCTACACTTTCTGTGGCTATAAGTGCAGCACTTGTGCTCACTTATTTATTTCTTTGCTACTCAAAGAAGAAAAAGGAAGGCTCTGCATCGACATCTTTTGGCAATGCACTTTTGAACTTGTCTTATCAAAGTCTCCTTAAAGCCACTGATGGATTCTCTTCAAATAACTTGATTGGCACAGGTAGCTTTGGGTCTGTTTATAAAGGAATTCTCAATCCTGAGGGAATTGTTATTGCAGTAAAGGTGCTCAACCTTCATCGTCAAGGAGCGTTAAAGAGTTTTATAGCAGAATGTGCAGCTATAAGGAACATCAGACATCGAAATCTTGTCAAAGTACTTACAGCTTGTTCAAGTGTCGATTATCAGGGTAATGATTTCAAAGCTTTGGTCTATGAATTCATGAACAATGGGAGCCTAGATCATTGGTTGCATCCAATTCTCAGACCAGATGAAGTCCCAAGGACTTTAAATGTTCTTCAAAGACTTAACATTGCCATTGATGTCGCTTGTGCGCTTGAGTATCTTCATGTTCATTGTGGAGTTCCAATTGTTCATTGTGATCTAAAACCAAACAACATCCTCCTTGATCAAGAAATGACAGCACATGTAAGTGACTTTGGGTTGGTGAAGTTCCTTTCTAATGACATGATAGATTCTGCAAATCAGTTTAGCTCTCTTGGATTAAGAGGAACTTTTGGTTATTGTCCTCCAGGTAATTGCACCTATTTTTGTTATGCCAAATCTATGGATTGTTCAAAATGTTTTATTCAAAATTTCTAACCTAACTTATCTTAATCTGTATGTATTCTAGAGTATGGTGTGGGAAGCGAAGTATCAACATCAGGTGACATATTTAGCTTTGGCGTTCTCTTGTTAGAGATGTTTACAGGAAAGAGACCCACTGATGATATGTTCAAAGAGAGTTTCAACCTTCACAATTTTGTTAAAAAAGCTTTGCCTGAACATGTGACTCAAGTTATAGATCTCAACCTTCTTAATATGCAACTCAATGTGGATGCAACTCCAAACCATAATCACAATTTTACAAGGAGAAATAATATACTGACCGAGTGTTTGATTTCAATACTTGAAATTGGAATCTCTTGTTCGGTTGAATTTCCACAAGAGCGCATGAAAGTTGATGATGTTATTGCTCAGCTCTCTTCTGTCAGAAAAAAATTTTTAGAAGGGAGAAATTAGAAATGAACTTCAAGTGGCAGGTAAATAAAGTTAACTCTCTTTTTAAAATAAAAATAGAACATCAAGCATATAACATTTTTAGATGATATAATTTCATGGATACTTCAACTATATGATTGTCGAAGTGAAGCTAGATAACTAATTAGAACTCCAATTTCTTTTTATTTTTATGATTGCAGGTTTACAAGGTTGATGATGACCTGATTCAAATGCAAATTCAAATGAATCATAAGATGCTAAATTAATGGCAGACCATATGCATAAATTCATGTTTTCTGTTTTGTGAAGCTTGAGTCCTTACTGTACTTTTTTTTCCACAAATAGTTTTATGTTTGTAATGTTTTTTCTTTTAGTATCTATTTTTCTATGAATGTTACTAATGTTGCTAATGTGAAGTACTGTGTATGTATTTGACATCTTTTTCTTAAGAAAAAAAGAAAAAAGAATTTAATTGAAAAATCTGCCATCGCTTCAGTGCATGCAAAAGATTAAATATTCTTATCAAATATTTTGGTTGGTAATTAACAGAAAGAGAAGTTGTAAACAGGAAGGGAATTTATGTTGACTTAGCTGAATTCCTTTTTATAAACATGTTGTATGAAATGTTTTTTGAGCAACTAATTTTGTAAAATTTTATTAAATTCATTTATAATTGGATAAGCTATTGGGGAAAAAAAGCACAGCCACAACAACAAAAGGAAGTAGATTATTGCAGAAGCCAAAAAGTGAAAAAAAAAAAAAAATTTCGCGTTTCTTTTTTTCTTTTTTCTTTTGAAAGTGATTTTCTTGTTTCTTTAATGCCATTAAGATAGTAATACACTAACCTTTCATAATGCGAAAGGTTAAAGGTTGAAAACTGACAGCTCTCTCTCTCTCTCTTTAAGAATTTCTGACTCATTTACAGAAAAAAGTTCATGTATATATGATAGTAACCAAGTAAAGCCATGCCTTCAAAAGCTTTGTCCATTTTCTTATATCGTTTTGTACATATCTGTATTCCTTACCGTTGAAGTTGTTACTTAACTTATACTTTCCTTCAGTGGGTACTCTCATCTGAGTCATCTCTGCTTTCTACGGCTCCATTATTGCTACTTTGATGTCCTATTAAACTCAAGACACTTCTTTACTTCCATTATTGGATTGCCACTTTACGCTTTAAATTACCAATTCTAACTCTCTTCAACTTCACCGACTCCAATCTCCTGTTGTCTGTAAGACATGGGTGTCACCATTTCTCGAACTAAAACCCAGAAATTGCACAAAGTCTCTATTCACCACCGCATAGTCCAAGCCATAGTGACCTCCTCAAGTACGGTGGCAGGTAGATGGATCAAAGACCACCTCCAAGCTCCACGCCGCCACCACATTGAATGGCGTCCAACCTTCACACGTGGTGGGGCTCAAAACCCAGTAGGAATACTCCAACTCTGCATCAGCAAATGCTGCCCTATCTTTCAAATCTACCATGCTACATGCATTCCAAGTACTATGACTTGGAGATATCGTGCATTGCAGATGTTGCAGATCTATCTGACGAGTTTGATCACAAAGAATTCAAGAAAGCAGGGTGGAAAACATTGGTGGAGACAATAACTGGGGAAGAGTTAGAGAAGCCAAAGTATGTAACCTTGAGTAATTGGGATGCTAAGCAGCTTACTCATGCTCAAGTGAAGTATGCATGTGTTGATGCCTACTACTCTTATAAATTAGGAAAGCTACTGCTATGTGAGAATTAGAACTAATGTTGGTTTGTGTCTATCTGATATATGTGGAAGTAGAGGCCTTGTATAATAAAATCATGCAATAGCAGTAGCAGCAGCAACTGTATTCTAATGGTTTGTATGGTTTATTATGAAATTTATTAAGACTAGAAATGCATGTCACTTGCCTTTAATATTTACTAATTGTCAATTGCCTTGTAATTCAATTATGAAGTTGTTGATCAAGGGTCACGAGAAAGATTTTACTTTCTTAAAAATATCCAGTTTCTTGTTTCTAAGAAATTATAAAAACAAACCTACAATTAGCTGCATTCTCCTCTTAAGATCCAATATTCAGGTTTTGAGAGTAAAGTTTCAAGATAATAAGGTAAAAACCAAAGGAACACACGCTTCCTGTGTTTCTACCTGGGCTTGATAAACCTTCGATGATAAGGGGTATAACACCACATTGAATGACAAATATATTGACAGCTTGAAGAAAGAAATATTGTCATCACTATTAACTTCTTCAAGAGCTAAACTTTTACATTGTTTGACTTACCAGAACAAGAATTGCATACATCCCTAATCCCAAATTTACAAGCTTCTAATTTGGTTTTGTTATGCAATCTAGGAAGAGTTCCAAAACATTGAGCTGATCAAACACCACATACAAAAGATATTTAGGTGGGGCAGAATATGTAAGAGACAGACAGCCCAGTTCACATTCATTGCAAAATAATTCCAACACCATAAATGTACTGTAAGGATAAAATTTGCCAAGTTAGCAACAATCCTCTCTTTGGTTTCTGCAACCACAAGAACAAACCATTCACAAAATTTAAAAAATGAGGATTCTAAGTGGGAAAAAAAAAATTAACTGTCGAACAGGGAGAAAGGATAAATTAAAAGATTGAAACAGGACAGTCGGATGCTATCACAGGAAGACCATTGCATCATACATTTAAAAAACCTGAAACTCGGTGTGACTGTGAATTAAAGTTCAAATTTAGGCCAAACCTAAGAGGAGATTCTTATTGTTTCATTTCAAATTTAAGTTGATCCCACAAACTCTCAAATTGTCAAAACTTTATTTAATTCAAAAATCACATTTACATTCAATATTCCACACTGTTAATACATATATAGTTGAATTTAAATTCTAATTCTCCGGGTGCAGATAAAATATAGTTTGGAGGCAATTCAACCCAAAAATAATAATAATAATAATAATGCGAGCATACCTTCATTAGTTGTATTTTGAAATTGGCTCACCAATTCCTGTAATGATGATAGAAAAAATGGAAATTTTGAACTAAAACAACAAGATAAACAATAATGTGACTTAAAAATTAAAAAGAAAAAGGAGAACCTGAAGATGTTTGAGCTTTGGGGTTCCGCATTTTCCAGTTCGTTGTTCTTGCCTCTGATTATTTGTAAACATTTCTTCTCCCAAGCAAATTATTTGAAAAATGTCAACCTCAGTTTTTCTTTATGTAAAGAATTCTTGCGCCAGTGGTGGATAACTTTTGCTGTTTCGAGGAGCGAAGGAGGCAGTGAATTGCTACGACCGCAATTAGAGAGAGAGGAAGAGAAGGGTTCAGCAATGGCAGTGCCTCGGGGAAAGCAAAATTAGCATCGTTTGCTTAGCTTTTGATCGGAATGGTGGTGGCGGCAGCGACCGCGGCCATGGAAATGTGTCGGTGTAGGTCGTGATCCTTATGGTCATCCTCCGTCGTAATTAGAAGCAAGCAAACAATTATATTATCAAAAAATTGAATTTAATAACAAAACCTGTAGTTTGAAGGACCCTTTTACAGAGACTTTGCCGTTGATATAGGTGAGGATTTAAGAATAGTTTTTAATCACACGGTTATCAAATTACAATTTATAATCATATATGAACTTTTTTGGTTCCTTCTTCAACTCCTTCGTTGCGTGCCTCTTTTCTATCTCTGCTTCGAAGCTTGCTTGTTTCACTTTGGGGATTTCAAAACCTAATTCTTACAGGTTATTTCTCAACTGAAGCAAAAAGAAAACAAACGTAAGCACATAGTCATGGTTTAGGATTTCTTTCACCTCTCTTTCCTTTTAGAGACGGATAGAGAGACACCCTGTCAGATTTATTTTTAGCGTTTTTAGCTGAATTTTCAAATCAAGCTGCTTGCATGCGTCGATTTAGAGATGGAATTGTCGAGCTTTATTAAGGTGAGAAGGAGCATTGAGGGTATTGAATTAAATTGGGAATTTGGAAGAATACAACCTACAAGACAGAGTCTGCTGGAATGGAGGTAGGTTTTCATGGCGGCTGTTGCGGTGGATTTGGTTATTATAAATTACAAAATTATTTTCCATCCATTTATTTGACAAGTGTTGAAGAACGGACAATGAATGGAAAGTAGGACTTCATCTGGGACTTTCATTCCTTCCTACTCCCTCCATCGCTAACCTTTCCATTCTTTTGTCCTAATTTCTCCAACCAAATCGCATGTAATGTAAAAGAAAAGAGTACCAAGCAGAGGACTTTGGATGCCATTTTTTTTTTTCTTCTTCACTATAAGGATATTCACCAAAAATCAATAGAGAAGCATCATATGAACCAACACCAACATCAAATTCAACACATTTTTCGGGTCTTTTTTCTTTTTGCATTTTATTCATTGAAATCATTCCCCTCCACCCTACAGTGAAGGAGATGAAACAAACTGTCTGGGTAAACTAAAGAGATCTTTCCCTTCGAATGGCGACGTCCATTCTTGAGAACCAGTACCAGATGTTTCTGAATTAGCAACTCCACCATCCTGCAATCCTGGAATGCGTACACCATTCCCAGTTGCAGCTGTTCTCATTGCCAGCTTAGCACCCAAGCTAGACGAACTTGAATCATACATTTGGGTGCTGTTCTTAAAAGATCCAGGCCCCAGCCACAATCCGCTAGGCCTTGGAGAGACTAAACCTCGATCCAAACTCCAGTCTATGCTAGTGTAGTCCAACTGAGCCATTGAGCCCGCCGTGCTCCAGTCAACTGGAGAAGAGGCCCCTGATGAACCAGCTGATCCACCCAAACCAGAGAAGAGTCCAAGCGATGAAGCAGCAGCAAGTGTAGATGATGCACCTGTTCTACTCCATAAGCCATTTCCTCTGCTGGTTCCAGGAGAATCCCCAGGACCACTGCCAGGAACGAAGTGTTGCGGTTGCTGATAATGAACTTGGTGGAGCAGTCAAAAAGCCAAATCATTATTTATAATTAAAATAATTTCTTTTCTGAAAATGGCGCACAATATATAATTTAAGCAAAATTACCTCCGCACTTGATGGAAGACCTTGACATACATCAACTTAATTAGTTTTTAATCTTAGCTTTTCTGCATATTTTATCTGTAGTGCTTGAAGACTTGACCGCAACTATCAGATAATTATTTTGTTTAACCTCAAAATTTCCAACAAATTTCTTTTTTTTTTTTTTTTTTTTTTTGAGAAATGTCAAGTTTTTTAAAATTAATTAGCTTATTTGCCCCTTGATTTCCAAGGTAGCACCAAAGTTTAAAAAAATAAAGATTAAAGTGTAATTAGTTTTTAAAGTGTGATTTCAGTATATTATAATTCATAAGAATGATTTACTTAATCTCGGTCTACGGATCAAACCAATGAAAAATAAAATATTTTTCATTGAAAGGAAAGTATTTTTGATTAATTATTAAAAGAAAAGGAAAATCTTTATTGTAATTGGTTGGATTCATAAGTGAGTCCATAAACCATGTCATGCAAGTGTTATCTATAATTCGGTACATCAAATCATCTAAAATATCTAAACTCTAGGTGTTTTTCATTTTTGACAAAAAGAATGGAACTATAAAGGTTTTTGCTTCTAAAGAAAATTGAAGGAAAAGTAGTATCCAATAAAACTCAACAGATATGCAAATTATCTAAAATTGTTATGTTAGATAATTAAACAAATAATATTCCAAATTTCCTTAAATCACCATTAATTGATTAGGCGAATGTTATCTTTTTTATTTTTTTTATTTTTTATTTATGTATCACCACATCTCTATAAGTAAGGAAAGATTTACCTACACTCAGTATATAGCCTCACTTATATATTAAATTAATTATAAATAATATTTTGATTCAAACGAGAGTATTTTTGACTGTATGCGAAAAAAAATGATATTTCTTTGATTGGCCTGATGGGTCGGGAAGTAAGAAATTTCCCTATAAATATATGTCTCTCCTGATTGATCAAATACCTACCGACCTATCAATCCAGCCCCTTTTCCCTCCTCCACAGCCACAGCCATTTCTAATAACAAAGTCTCAAGCAGAATAAATGAGGCTTTCTTGCACCAACTTATGCATCTTAAACCTTGCTATTTTTCATTTCTTGTGCTTTAGCTCGCCTACTTATGCTCTGAAAAACAAGAACAATAATGAGACAGATCGATTAGCTTTGTTAGAATTCAAGTCTAAAATAACTAATGACCCTCTTGGTGTCATGAGTTCATGGAATAATAGCTTTCATTTCTGCCAATGGTACGGTGTCAAATGTGGCCGGAGACATCAGAGAGTGACCGTGTTAGACCTAAGCTCTCTCATGCTTTCCGGTTTCATATCACCACATGTTGGCAATTTAAGCTTTTTAAGAGAGTTTTCCCTTCAAAATAATAGTTTCACCCATGAAATCCCTCCTCAAATCGGCAATTTGCACAGGCTGCAAATTTTGTCTCTTTACAATAACTCCATTGGAGGGAAAATTCCTTCTGCAATTATATCTAATAGTTCTAACCTTGTTACAATTGAATTTTCAAACAACAAACTAGAAGGGGAAATTCCTCCGGAGCTTGGATGTTTGTTGAAGCTCAAGTATGTGTCTTTATACAAAAACAATTTCACAGGAACTCTCCCTCCATCTTTAGGGAATTTATCATCTCTCGAACACCTTTATGTAAGCGAAAATCAATTGCGAGGTAATCTCCCTCATACTTTAGGCAAGTTGAAGAGTTTAAAGAAATTAATTATCCATGAAAATCAGTTTTCAGGTACTATCCCTTCCTCCATTTACAACATCTCTTCCATTGAGTCTATAGATGCAGCAGTCAACAACTTAAAGGGCAATCTTCCAAAGGACTTAGACTTAAGCATCTCTAAACTTCCAAATTTGTATTTCTTTTCTATTTCAATTAATCAATTCTCTGGCACAATTCCTACTTCATTTTCTAATGCCTCAAAGCTACAATATCTTCAACTAGGGAAAATTTGATTTCAGCGGAGCAGTTCCTTCTTTTGAGAAATTGCAGAGTCTTTTGTTATTAAATATTGCATACAACCATTTAGGAGGTAGTGCAGCTGGGAATGTTAACGATGATGACTTGAAATTTCTTACCACTTTGACTAATGCCTCCCATCTAGAATACATAGCCATAAGCAACAACAACTTTGGAGGACAGCTACCTCAAGAGATTGGAAATTTTTCCAAAAATCTTGACAGTTTTATTGCAGAAAAAAACCAAATATTTGGAAATATCCCATCTGGAATATTTTATCTTGAAAGCTTGCAAGATTTTTCTGCAGCATTCAACAGATTATCGGGTACCATTCCTTATACAATAGGAAAGCTTCAAAATCTAGAAATACTTTTTCTTGAATTTAATGAATTCACAGGAAGTATTCCATCTTCTATTGGGAACTTGACAAAGTTGTTTCAAGTTGATTTGTCTCGCAATAATCTTCAGGGCATCATCCCTTCGAGTCTAGCCAATTGCCAAAACTTAATTGTGATTAATCTTGGTAGAAACAACCTTAGTGGTTCCATACCTCCAGAAGTTTTTCAACTTTCTTCACTATCAATATATTTTGGATTGTTTGAAAATCACTTGACAGGTAGCCTTCCCAATGAAGTAGGAAATTTGAAAAATCTTCAAATCCTAAACCTTGATAATAACATGTTATCAGGTAATATTCCAACTAGTCTTGGCAGTTGTGTCCTTCTAGAGCTTCTAGCCATAAGCAAAAATAACTTCGAAGGTTCCATTCCTTCATCTTTAAGTTCATTAAGAGGCATTGTAGAATTGGATGTTTCTCACAACAATTTGTCAGGAAAGATTCCGGAGTTTCTAAAGGCATTCAATTCAATAACGACTCTGAACCTATCTTATAATGATTTTGAAGGTAAGGTGCCAACAGAAGGTATTTTCAAGAATGCAAGTGCAACATCAGTAGCAGGAAATCAAAGGCTTTGTGGCGGCATACCTGATTTTGGGCTACCTGCATGCAAATCTGAAAAACCAAACAAGAGAATCACCA